>NC_041382.1:465847042-465883586 GCF_002162155.2 Triticum dicoccoides | reverse complement strand
CGGTGGCGTTGCCTCTGGATAAACAGGACCCCGTGGTGTGGTGGAGGGTTGGATGAATAGTAGACGGTGAAGGGGTGCCCGTGGAGGGGTGGATGAATAGGACCCCCGTGGTGTGGAGGGCTGGATGAATAGTAGACGATGGAGGGGTGGTTGAACAGGGCCCCGTGGTGTGGAGGGCTGGATGAACAGTAGATGGTGGAGGGGTGGTTGAACAGTAGCCAGTGGAGTAGGACGCGGTGGATGCTGGATGAACAAGAGCCCGTGGAGGCTAGATGAACAGGAGCCCGTGGAGGCTGGAGGAGGTCGACAGTGGAGATGAACAGTATCCCGTGGAGTCCCGTTTTGCGGTACGCCACACCCCTCCCGATGAACAGGACCCCCGTTTCGACCGTAGTGCTCCAACACAAGTCTGTTTCCTCCGTTTTGCGATACGCCACACCCCTCCCGATGAACAGGACCTCCGTTTCGACCGTAGGAGGTCCGTTTCCTCCGTTTTGCGGTATGCCAGACCCCTCCCGATGAACATGATCCCATTTTGAACGTGGCTGGTCGAACACAAGGCCGTTTCCTCCGTTCTGCGGTATGCCAGGCCTCGTTTCCATCGCGTGTTCCGTCCAAGCCCTCCCGATGAACACGACGCATTCCATTGCCTCCCCATGAACACGACGCATTCCGTTGCCTCCCCATGAACACGACGACGATGCTATTTCTCTGTTCTGACCCATCCATGTACACAAGCCCTGGCCGTACGTATGCGCGAGTAGGCGTTCGAGACCCCGCCCGTATGTACACATACGTGGCCGTATTTTCTTTCTTGCACCCTGGCGCTGTACGTACGTGTAAATGCTACGTGCGCGCCTCTACTACGACACGTGCGCGCCTCTACTACGACACATGCACGCCTCTACATTGACCAGTATGTACGTACACGTTCGCGACCAGAATGACAACGCTACGTACGCTTCGACCAGGTGGGTCCCGACTGTCAGGCACTTCCTTGCCTGTGAAGATGTAGCTGGTCGGTCCAAGCAGTCAGGGGGCGAATCGTTTTTTTTTTGCCCGGACGCACTTCCTTGCATGCGAAGATGTAGTTGGTGGGTCCCAGCAGTCAGGGGGAAACATTTTTTTCGCAAAATACAGTGGCCCGTCCGGTGGGTCCCAGCTGTCAGGTGGAGGAATCATTATTTTTCGCGTAATAAGGAGGCACTTCCTTGCTGCGGCCATGGACCCAGCTGTCAGCCTCTCCACGTACAGTCCATGTCCGATGGAAGTCGTTCCTTGACCACGTTGACCACGTCGCACCGAGAGCACCAGGGCGGTGGACGACGGCGAGGCCTAGGAAGGGGACGACACGGAGGCAGGGAAGACTCGGCAGTTGTTTCCCACGCGGAGGGGAGTACGACTGTACGAGGGTTTACTGGTTCGTCTGCCGTCATCGGAGAATAACAGCAGGTGTGGGTGAGTAGAGGGATGGCTAGGCCAGCGATGGGAGTACGATCGAGCGGTGAGGCCTGCGCGGCAGCACAGCCGGCCGCAAGGAGGACGGTGCAGGCAGTCCCGCCGGCGCTTGTTTGAGTGGCTGGAGCAGGAAGAGCAGAGATTGAAGAAGCACGACGGCCGTTGGATGGACATCCAACAGTTAGTGCTTGTGCGTCAACCTTTTTTTAGGAAAGCCTCAAATCTGTGGAAAACAGCATAAAGCCCATCTGCCATTATTTCTAATAATTTACAGCCCATTTGCTAATTCTTAAGGTTTTTTTGGAGCCCATATTCTTTTTGTTAGCATTACAGCCCATATTGTGGCAACGGTTAAAAAATTATACGAAAATTTGCATATTTCGGTGCGTTCCGAACTGTTTTTAATCCTGAAATTTCGACTCACATTCAAACTAATTTAAAAAATAAATGTATATAAATATAAAATCCAACAAATTCTCCACGCATAAAAATTAATGGAATTTAAAATCTTGAAATGAAAAAAAATATATTTGAAACTAATTACCGGTTTGATGTGTTTTAAAAATGTACAACCCATTGCTCATTACTGACGGGCCATTTTCTCGGCCAGCCGAATGAAAGCTCTCCTCGTCTTGAAAGATTTGCAGCCCAACAGGCCTGACAAAGCGACTTACTTGGCAAATCACAAAAAAACTAGGCTGTGGCCCTGGACCCAGCTATCAGCCTCTCCACGAATAGTACTCTTCCGATGGAAGTCATTCCTTGACCACGTTGACCACGCCGCGCAGAGAGCACCACGATAGTGGACGACGGCGAGGTCTAGGAAGGGGACGACGTGGCAGTGTAAGCCCGCGCGGAGAGGACTATGAGGGTTCACTGGTTCGGCTACGGTGTGAGGCTGCCGTCGCCGCAGGGCCTGGCCAGCGGTGGGAATAGTAGGGGCGGTGAGGCCTCTGCTGAAGGAAATATGCCCTAGAGGCAATAATAAAGTTATTATTTATTTCCTTATATCATGATAAATGTTTATTATTCATGCTAGAATTGTATTAACCGGAAACATAATACATGTGTGAATACATAGACAAACAGAGTGTCACTAGTATGCCTCTACTAGACTAGCTCGTTAATCAAAGATGGTTATGTTTCCTAACCATGAACAAAGAGTTGTTGTTTGATTAACGGGATCACATCATTAGGTGAATGATCTGATTGACATGACCCATTCCATTAGCTTAGCACCCGATCGTTTAGTATGTTGCTATTGCTTTCTTCATGACTTATACATGTTCCTATGACTATGAGATTATGCAACTCCCGTCTGCCGGAGGAACACTTTGTGTGCTACCAAACATCACAACGTAACTGGGTGATTATAAAGGTGCTCTACAGGTGTCTCCAAAGGTAGATGTTGGGTTGGCGTATTTCGAGATTAGGATTCGTCACTCCAATTGTCGGAGAGGTATCTCTGGGCCCTCTCGGTAATGCACATCACATAAGCCTTGCAAGCATTGCAACTAATGAATTAGTTGTGAGATGATGTATTATGGAACGAGTAAAGAGACTTGCCGGTAACGAGATTGAACTAGGTATTGAGATACCGACGATTGAATCTCGGGCAAGTAACATACCGATGACAAAGGGAACAACATATGTTGTTATGCGGTCTGACCGATAAAAGATCTTCGTAGAATATGTAGGAGACAATATGAGCATCCAGGTTCCGCTATTGGTTATTGACCGAAGACGTGTCTCGGTGATGTCTACATTGTTCTCGAACCCGTAGGGTCCGCACGCTTAAGGTTTCGATGACAGTTATATTATGAGTTTATGAGTTTTGATGTACCGAAGTTTTTTCAGAGTCCCGGATGTGATCACGGACATGACGAGGAGTCTCGAAATGGTCGAGACATAAAGATTGATATATTGGAAGCCTATATTTCGATATCGAAAGTGTTCCGGGTGAAATCGGGATTTTACCGGAGTACCGAGAGGTTACCGGAACCCCCCGGGAGGTATATGGGCCTTAGTGGGCTTTAGTGGAAGAGAGGAGAGGTGGCCAGGGCTGGGCCGCGCGCCCCTCCCCCCTAGTCCTAATAGGACAAGGATAGGGGGCCGGCGCCCCCCTTCCTTCTCTCTCTCCTCTTTCCCCCCTCCTGAATCCTATTCCAACTAGGAAAGGGGGGGAATCCTACTCCCGGAGGGAGTAGGACTCCTCCTGGCGCGACCTCCTTGGCCGGCCACACCTCCCCTTTGATCCTTTATATACGGAGGCAGGGGGCACCCCTACACACACAAGTTGATCCACGTGATCATATTCTTAGCCGTGTGCGGTGCCCCCTTCCACCATAGTCCTCGATAATATTGTAGCGGTGCTTAGGCGAAGCCCTACGACGGTAGTACATCAAGATCGTCACCACGCCGTCGTGCTGACGGAACTCTTCCCCGACACTTTGCTGGATCAGAGTCCGGGGATCGTCATCGAGCTGAACGTGTGCTAGAACTCGGAGGTGCCGTAGTTTCGGTGCTTGATCGGTCGGGCCGTGAAGATGTACGACTACATCAACCACGTTGTGCTAATGCTTCCGTTGTCGATCTACAAGGGTACGTAGATCACACTCTCCCCTCTCGTTGCTATGCATCACCATTATCTTGCGTGTGCGTAGGAATTTTTTTGAAATTACTACGAAACCCAACAGTGGCATCCGAGCCTAGGTTTTATATGTTGATGTTATATGCACGAGTAAAACACAAGTGAGTTGTGGGCGATATAAGTCATACTGCTTACCAGCATGTCATACTTTGGTTCAGCGGTATTGTTGGACGAAGCGGCCCGGATCGACATTACGCGTACGCTTACGCGAGACCGGTTCTCCCGACGTGCTTTGCACAAAGGTGGCTAGCGGGTGACAGTTTCTCCAACTTTAATTGAACCGAGTGTTGCTACGCCCGGTCCTTGCGAAGGTTAAAACAACACCAACTTGACAAACTATCATTGTGGTTTTGATACGTAGGTAAGATTGGTTCTTGCTTAAGCCCGTAGCAGCCACGTAAAACATGCAACAACAAAGTAGAAGACGTCTAACTTGTTTTTGCAGGGCATGTTGTGATGTGATATGGTCAAGACATGATGCTAAATTTTATTGTATGAGATGACCATGTTTTGTAACCGAGTTATCGGCAACTGGCATGAGCCATATGGTTGTCGCTTTATTGTATGCAATGCAATCGCGTTGTAATGCTTTACTTTATCACTAAGCGGTAGCGATAGTCGTGGAAGCATAAGATTGGCGAGACGACAACGATGCTACGATGGAGATCAAGGTGTCGCGCCGGTTACGATGGTGATCACGACAGTGCTTCGAAGATGGAGATCACAAGCACAAGATGATGATGGCCATATCATATCACTTATATTGATTGCATGTGATGTTTATCTTTTATGCATCTTATCTTGCTTTGATTGACGGTAGCATTATAAGATGATCTCTCACTAATTATCAAGAAGTGTTCTCCCTGAGTATGCACCGTTGCGAAAGTTCTTCGTGCTGAGACACCACGTGATGATCGGGTGTGATAGGCTCTACGTTCAAATACAACGGGTGCAAAACAGTTGCACACGCGCAATACTCAGGTTATACTTGACGAGCCAAGCATATACAGATATGGCCTCAGAACACGGAGACCGAAAGGTCGAGCGTGAATCATATAGTAGATATGATCAACATAGCGATGTTCACCAATGAAACTACTCCATCTCACGTGATGATCGGACATGGTTTAGTTGATTTGGATCACGTAATCACTTAGAGGATTAGAGGTATGTCTATCTAAGTGGGAGTTCTTTAAGTAATATGATTAATTGAACCTAAATTTATCATGAACTTAGTACCTGATAGTATCTTGCTTATTCATGTTTGATTGTAGATAGATGGCCCGTGCTGTTGTTCCGTTGAATTTTAATGCGTTCCTTGAGAAAGCAAAGTTGAAAGATGATGGTAGCAATTACACGGACTGGGTCCGTAACTTGAGGATTATCCTCATTGCTGCACAGAAGAATTACGTCCTGGAAGCACCGCTGGGTGCCAGGCCTGCTGCTGGAGCAACACCAGATGTTATGAACGTCTGGCAGAGCAAAGCTGATGACTACTCGATAGTTCAGTGTGCCATGCTTTACGGCTTAGAATCGGAACTTCAACGATGTTTTGAACGTCATGGAGCATATGAGATGTTCCAGGAGTTGAAGTTAATATTTCAAGCAAATGCCCGGATTGAGAGATATGAAGTCTCCAATAAGTTCTATAGCTGTAAGATGGAGGAGAACAGTTCTATCAGTGAGCATATACTCAAAATGTCTGGGTATAATAATCACTTGATTCAATTGGGAGTTAATCTTCTAGATGATTGCGTCATTGACAGAATTCTCCAATCACTGCCACCAAGCTACAAGAGCTTCGTGATGAACTATAATATGCAAGGGATGAATGAGACTATTCCCGAGCTCTTCGCAATGCTGAAAGCTGCGGAGGTAGAAATCAAGAAGGAGCATCAAGTGTTGATGGTCAACAAGACCACTAGTTTCAAGAAAAAGGGCAAAGGGAAGAAGAAGGGGAACTTCAAAAAGAACAGCAAGCAAGTTGCTGCTCAAGAGAAGAAACCAAACCTGGACCTAAGCCTGAAACTGAGTGCTTCTACTGCAAGCAGACTGGTCACTGGAAGCGGAACTGCCTCAAGTATTTGGCGGATAAGAAGGATGGCAAGGTGAACAAAGGTATATGTGATATACATGTTATTGATGTGTACCTTACTAATGCTCGCAGTAGCACCTGGGTATTTGATACTGGTTCTACTGCTAATATTTGCAACTCGAAACAGGGACTACGGATTAAGCGAAGATTGGCTAAGGACGAGGTGACGATGCACGTGGGAAATGGTTCCAAAGTCGATGTGATCGCAGTCGGCACGCTACCTCTACATCTACCTTCGGGATTAATATTAGACCTAAATAATTGTTATTTGGTGCCATCGTTAAGCATGAACATTATATCTGGATCTTGTTTGATGCAAGACGGTTATTCATTTAAATCAGAGAATAATGGTTGTTCTATTTACATGAATAATATCTTTTATGGTCATGCACCCTTAAAGAGTGGTCTATTCTTATTAAATCTCGATAGTAGTGACACACATATTCATAGTGTTGAAACCAAAAGATGCAAAGTTGATAATGCTAGTGCAACTTATTTGTGGCACTGCCGTTTAGGTCATATCGGTATAAAGCGCATGAAGAAACTCCATAATGATGGGATTTTGGAACCACTTGATTATGAATCACTTGGTACTTGTGAACCGTGCCTTATGGGTAAGATGACAAAAACACCGTTCTCCGGTACTATGGAGAGAGCAACAGATTTGTTGGAAATCATACATACAGATGTATGTGGACCGATGAATGTTGAGGCTCGTGGCGGATATCATTATTTTCTCACCTTCACAGATGACTTAAGCAGATATGGGTATATCTACTTAATGAAACACAAGTCTGAAATGTTTGAAAAGTTCAAAGAATTTCAGAGTGAAGTTGAAAATCATCGTAACAAGAAAATAAAATTCCTACGATCTGATCGTGGAGGAGAATATTTGAGTTACGAGTTTGGTATACATTTGAAACAATGTGGAATAGTTTCGCAACTCACGCCACCCGGAACACCACAGCGTAATGGTGTGTCCGAACGTCGTAATCGCACTTTACTAGATATGGTACGATCTATGATGTCTCTTACTGATTTACCGCTATCGTTTTGGGGATACGCTCTAGAGACGGCCGCATTCACGTTAAATAGGGCACCATCAAAATCCGTTGAGACGACGCCTTATGAACTGTGGTTTGGCAGAAACCAAAGTTGTCGTTTCTGAAAGTTTGGGGCTGCGATGCTTATGTGAAAAAGCTTCAACCTGATAAGCTCGAACCCAAATCGGAGAAATGTGTCTTCATAGGATATCCAAAGGGAACTATTGGATACACCTTCTATCATAGATCCGAAGGCAAGACTTTTGTTGCTAAATTCGGAAACTTTCTGGAGAAGGAGTTTCTCTCAAAAGAAGTGAGTGGGAGGAAAGTAGAACTTGACGAGGTAACTGTACCTACTCCCATATTGGAAAGTAGTACATCACAAAAACCTGTTTCTGTGACACCTACACCAATTAGTGAGGAAGCTAATGATAATGATCATGAAACTTCAGAACAAGATACTACTGAACCTCGTAGATCAACCAGAGTGAGATCCGCACCAGAGAGGTACGGTAACCCTGTTCTGGAAGTCACGCTACTAGATCATGATGAACCTACGAACTATGAAGAAGCGATGGTGAGCCCAGATTCCGCAAAATGGCTTGAAGCCATGAAATCTGAGATGGCATCCATGTATGAGGACAAAGTATGGACTTTGGTTGACTTGCCCACTGATCGACAAGCAATTGAGAATAAATGGATCTTCAAGAAGAAGACTGACGCTGACGGTAATATTACTGTCTACAAAGCTCGACTTGTCGCAAAAGGTTTTCGGCAAGTTCAAGGGATTGACTACGATGAGACCTTCTCACCCGTAGCGATGCTTAAGTCTGTCTGAATCATGTTAGCAATTGCCGCATTTTATGATTATGAAATTTGGCAGATGGATGTCAAAACTGCATTCCTGAATGGATTTCTAGAAGAAGAGTTGTATATGATGCAACCAGAAGGTTTTGTCGATCCAAAGGGAGCTAACAAAGTGTGCAAGCTCCAGCGATCCATATATGGACTGGTGCAAGCCTCTCGGAGTTGGAATAAACGCTTTGATAGTGTGATCAAAGCATTTGGTTTTATGCAGACTTTTGGAGAAGCCTGTATTTACAAGAAAGTGAGTGGGAGCTCTGTAGAATTTCTGATATTATATGTGGATGACATATTACTAATTGGAAATGATATAGAATTTTTGGATAGCATAAAGGGATACTTGAATAATAGTTTTTCAATAAAAGACCTCGGTGAAGCTGCTTACATATTAGGCATTAAAATCTATAGAGATAGATCAAGAAGCTTAATTGGACTTTCACAAAGCACATACCTTGACAAAGTTTTGAAGAAGTTCAAAATGGATCAAGCAAAGAAAGGGTTCTTGCCTGTGTTACAAGGTGTGAAGTTGAGTCAGACTCAATGCCCGACCACTGCAGAAGATAGAGAGAAAATGAAAGATGTTCCCTATGCTTCAGCCATAGGCTCTATCATGTATGCAATGTTGTGTACCAGACCTGATGTGTGCCTTGCTATAAGTCTAGCAGGGAGGTACCAAAGTAATCCAGGAGTGGATCACTGGACAGCGGTCAAGAACATCCTAAAATACCTGAAAAGGACTAAGGATATGTTTCTCGTTTATGGAGGTGACAAAGAGCTAATCGTAAATTTTTACGTCGATGCAAGCTTTGACACTGATCCGGACAATTCTAAATCGCAAACCGGATATGTGTTTACATTAAACGGTGGAGCTATCAGTTGGTGCAGTTCTAAACAAAGCGTCGTGGCGGGATCTACGTGTGAAGCAGAATACATAGCTGCTTCAGAAGCAACAAATGAAGGAGTCTAGATGAAGGAGTTCATATCCGATCTAGGTGTCATACCTAGTGCATCGGGTCCAATGAAAATCTTTTGTGACAATACTGGTGCAATTGCCTTGGCAAAGGAATCCAGATTTCACAAAAGAACCAAGCACATCAAGAGACGCTTCAATTCCATCCGGGATCTAGTCCAGGTGGGAGACATAGAGATTTGCAAGATACATACGGATCTGAATGTAGCAGACCCATTGACTAAGCCTCTTCCAAGGGCAAAACATGATCAGCACCAAGGCTCCATGGGTGTTAGAATCATTACTGTGTAATCTAGATTATTGACTCTAGTGCAAGTGGGAGACTGAAGGAAATATGCCCTAGAGGCAATAATAAAGTTATTATTTATTTCCTTATATCATGATAAATGTTTATTATTCATGCTAGAATTGTATTAACCGGAAACATAATACATGTGTGAATACATAGACAAACAGAGTGTCACTAGTATGCCTCTACTAGACTAGCTCGTTAATCAAAGATGGTTATGTTTCCTAACCATGAACAAAGAGTTGTTGTTTGATTAACGGGATCACATCATTAGGTGAATGATCTGATTGACATGACCCATTCCATTAGCTTAGCACCCAATCATTTAGTATGTTGCTATTGCTTTCTTCATGACTTATACATGTTCCTATGACTATGAGATTATGCAACTCCCGTCTGCCGGAGGAACACTTTGTGTGCTACCAAACGTCACAACGTAACTGGGTGATTATAAAGGTGCTCTACAGGTGTCTCCAAAGGTAGATGTTGGGTTGGCGTATTTCGAGATTAGGATTCGTCACTCCGATTGTCGGAGAGGTATCTCTGGGCCCTCTCGGTAATGCACATCACATAAGCCTTGCAAGCATTGCAACTAATGAATTAGTTGTGAGATGATGTATTACGGAACGAGTAAAGAGATTTGCCGGTAACAAGATTGAACTAGGTATTGAGATACCGACGATCGAATCTCGGGCAAGTAACATACCGATGACAAAGGGAACAACGTATGTTGTTATGTGGTCTGACCGATAAAAGATCTTCGTAGAATATGTAGGAGCCAATATGAGCATCCAGGTTCCGCTATTGGTTATTGACCGAAGACGTGTCTCGGTCATGTCTACATTGTTCTCGAACCCGTAGGGTCCGCACGCTTAAGGTTTCGATGACAGCTATATTATGAGTTTATGAGTTTTGATGTACCGAAGTTTGTTCGGAGTCCCGGATGTGATCACGGACATGACGAGGAGTCTCGAAATGGTCGAGACATAAAGATTGATATATTGGAAGCCTATATTTGGATATCGGAAGTGTTCTGGGTGAAATCGGGATTTTACGGGAGTACCGGGAGGTTACCGGAACCCCCCGGGAGGTATATGGGCCTTAGTGGGCTTTAGTGGAGGAGAGGAGAGGTGGCCAGGGCTGGGTCGCGCGCCCCTCCCCCCTAGTCCGAATAGGACAAGGAGAGGGGGCCGACGCCCCCCTTCCTTCTCTCTCTCCTCTTTCCCCCCTCCCGAATCCTATTCCAACTAGGAAAGGGGGGGAATCCTACTCCTGGAGGGAGTAGGACTCCTCCTGGCGCGCCCTCCCTGGCCGGCCACACCTCCCCTTTGATCCTTTATATACGGAGGCAGGGGGCACCCCTACACACACAAGTTGATCCACGTGATCATATTCTTAGCCGTGTGCGGTGCCCCTTCCACCATAGTCCTCGATAATATTGTAGCGGTGCTTAGGCGAAGCCCTGCGACGGTAGTACATCAAGATCGTCACCACGCCGTCGTGCTGACGGAACTCTTCCCTGACACTTTCCTGGATCGGAGTCCGGGGATCGTCATCGAGCTGAACGTGTGCTAGAACTCGGAGGTGCCGTAGTTTCGGTGCTTGATCGGTCGGGCCGTGAAGACGTATGACTACATCAACCATGTTGTGCTAACGCTTCCGTTGTCGATCTACAAGGGTACGTAGATCACACTCTCCCCTCTCATTGCTATGCATCACCATGATCTTGCGTGTGCGTAGGAATTTTTTTGAAATTACTACGAAACCCAACATCTGCGGCAGCACAGCCGGCCACGGGAGGCAGGAGCATGCGGCACGACCGGCGCTGCTTTGGGCGGCTGGAGCAAGAATACCAGAGGTTGAAGAAGCACTACGGCCGTTGGATGGACATCGTATGGTCACTGGAGCTAGAATCGTTCATATTGACTAAGTTGACAAAGCCCTTCGTCCCTGTCAACTTAGTAGGCCCACAAGTCGGCCTCCCAGCAAGGTGGGTCCCAGCTAGTCGGGGGAGTATTCATTTTTTTGTGCGTAATAAGGAGGCACTTCTGGTGGGTCTGAGCTGACAGCGGGGGGAACGTTTTTTCGCAAAATACAGTGGCCCGTCCGGTGGGTCCCAGCAGTCAGGGGGAAATGATTTTTTTCGCAAAATACTGGTGGCCCGTCCGGTGGGTCCCCGCTGTCAGGTGGAGGAATAATTATTTTCCGCATAATAAGAAGGCACTTCCTTGCGACTGCCGTGGACCCAGCTGTCAGCCTCTCCACATACAGTACTCTTCCGATGAAAGTTGGTCGTTGACCACGTTGACCACGCCGCGCCGAGAGCACCAGGGCGATGGACGACGGCGAGGACTAGGAAGGGGACGACTCGGAACCGGGGAAGACGCAGCAGTGTGTTAGGGAATAGCAGAAATTTAAAATTTTCTACGCATCACCAAGATCAATCTATGGAGTAATCTAGCAACGAGGGGAAGGATAGTGCATCTACATACCCTTGTAGATCGCTAAGCGGAAGCGTTCAAGTGAACGGGGTTGATGGAGTCGTACTCGTCGTGATCCAAATCACCGATGATCCTAGCGCCGAACGGACGGCACCTCCGCGTTCAACACACATACGGAACGGAGATGTCTCCCACGCCTTGATCCAGCAAGGAGGAGGGAGAGGTTGAGGAAGAGAGTCCAACAGTAGCACGACGGCGTGGTGGTGATGGAGTGGCAGTTCTCCGGCAGGGCTTCGCCAGGCTCACGCGGAGGCGGAGAGGTATTGGAGGGGAGGGGCTGCGCCAGGTTCAAGGGTGTGGCCGCCCTCCCACCCCTCCACTATTTATAGGTGGGGAGAGAGGGGGCCAGCCCCCCTTAGATCCCATCTAGGGTTGGGGGTGGCGGCCAAGGGGGGAGGAGTGCCTCCCAAGTCAAGTGGAGGCCCTCCCCCTTAGGGTTTCCCCTCTCCCATGCGCATGGGCCTTGGGGGGGCTGGTGCCCTTGGCCCATTAAGGTTAGGGCGCCCCCCTACAGCCCATGCTGCTGTATTGGACGTGGTGGAACATTTTCCGGACCTCCGGACCCCTCCGGAATCCTCCGGAACCTTCGGGAAGCTTCCCGGTACAATACCGGAAAAAACCGAACTTTTCCCGGAACCCGAACAACAACTTTCCATATATAAATCTTTACCTCCGGACCATTCCGGAACTCCTCGTGATGTCCGGGATCTCATCCGGGACTCCGAACAACATTCGGTAATCACATACAAGTCTTCCTAATAACCCTAGCGTCATCGAACCTTAAGTGTGTAGACCCTACGGGTTCGGGAACCATGTAGACATGACCGAGACAACTCTCCGGTCAATAACCAATAGCGGGATCTGGATACCCATGTTGGCTCCCACATGCTCCACGATGATCTCATCGGATGAACCACGATGTCAAGGATTCAATCAATCCCATATACAATTCCATTTGTCTATCGGTACGATACTTGCCCGAGATTCAATCGTCGGTATCCCGATACCTTGTTCAATCTCGTTACCGGCAAGTCTCTTTACTCGTTCCGTAACACATCATCCAGTGATCAACTCCTTGGTCACATTGTGCACATTATGATAATGTCCTACCGAGTGGGCCCAGAGATACCTCTCCGTTTACACAGAGTGACAAATCCCAGTCTCGATTCGTGCCAACCCAACAGACACTTTCGGAGATACCTGTAGTGAACCTTTATAGTCACCCAGTTACGTTGTGACGTTTGGTACACCCAAAGCATTCCTACGGTATCCGGGAGTTGCACAATCTCATGGTCTAAGGAAATGATACTTGACATTAGAAAAGCTTTAGCATACGAACTACACGATCTTTATGCTAGGATTAGGATTGGGTCTTGTCCATCACATCATTCTCCTAATGATGTGATCCCGTTATCAACGACATCCAATGTCCATGGTCAGGAAACCGTAACCATCTATTGATCAACGAGCTAGTCAACTAGAGGCTTACTAGGGACATGGTGTTGTCTATGTATCCACACATGTATCTGAGTTTCCTATCAATACAATTCTAGCATGGATAATAAACGGTTATCATGAACAATGAAATATAATATAATAATAACTAATTTATTATTGCCTCTAGGGCATATTTCCAACAGTCTCCCACTTGCACTAGAGTCAATAATCTAGTTCACATCGCCATGTGATTAACACTCACATGTCACATCACCATGTGACCAACATCCAAGAGTCTACTAGACTCGATGATCTAGTTCACATCACTATGTGATAAACACTCAAAGAGTTCCGGGTTTGATCATGTTATGCTTGTGAGAGAGGTTGTAGTCAATGGGTCTTGCCATATTCAGATCCCTATGTATTTTGCAAAACTTTATGTCATATCGTAGATGCTGCTACCACGTTCCACTTGGAGCTATTCAAAATTGTTGCTCCATTATACGTATCCGATATATCTACTCAGAGCTATCCGGATAGGTGTTAAGCTTGCATCGACATAACTCTTTACGTCGAACTCTTTATCACCTCCATAACCGAGAAACGTTTCCTTATTCCTCTAAGGATAATTTTGACCGCTATCTGGTGATCCACTCCTAGATCACCTTGGTACCCTCATGCCAGACATATGGCAAGGCACACATCAGGTGCGGTACTCAGCATGGCATACCGTATAGAGCCTATGACAAAAGCATAGGGGACGACCTTCGTCTCTTTTTCTGCCGTGGTCAAGCTTTGAGTCTTACTCAACTTCACACCTTACAACTCAGGTAAGAACCCCTTCTTCGACTGATCTATTTTGAACTTATTCAAAAACATGTCAAGGTGTGCGTTCTTTGAAAGTATCATCAGGCGTCTTGATCTATCTCTATAGATCTTGATGCCCAATTTGTAAGCAGCTTTATCCAGGTCTTCCTTTGAAAAACACTCTTCAAACAACCGTTTATGCTTTCCAGAGATTCTACATTATTTCAGATCAACAATATGTCATCCACATATACTTATCAGAAATGTTGTAGTGCTCCCACTCACTTTCTTGTAAATACAAGTTTCTAGCAAACATTGTATAAACCTAAAAGCTTTGATCACTCCATCAAAACATATATTCCGATTCCGAGATGCTTGCTCTAGTCCATAGAAGGATTGCTGGAGCCAGCATACCTTTTAGCATCCTTAGGATCGACAAAACCTTTTATTGTATCACATACAACTTTTCTTATGAAAACTTGGTAAGAAAACTTGTTTTGACATCCATCTGTAAGATTTCATAATCGAAAAATACAGCTAATGCTAACATGATTCCGACGGCCTTAAGCATCGCTACGGGTGAGAAATTCTCATCGTAGTCAACTCCTTGAACTTGTGAAAAGATTCTTTACCACAAGTCGAGCTTCATAGACGGTAACAACACCGCCCATGTCCGTCTTCTTCTTAAAGATCCATTTATCTCAATGGCTCGCCGATCATCGGGCAAGTCCACCAAAGTCCATACTTTGTTCTGATACATGGATCCTGTCTCGGATTTCATGGCTTCTTACCATTTGTCGGAATACGGGCCCACCATTGCTTCTCCATAGTTCGTAGGTTCATTGTTGTCCAACAACATGATATTTAAGACAGGATTACCGTACCACTCAGGAGTAGTACATATCCTTGTCGACCTACGAGGTTCGATAGCAACTTGATCTGAAGCTTCATGATCACTATCATTAACTTCCTATTCAACAGATGTAGGCTCCACAGAAAACAGCTTTCTGTGTTGCATCACTCTCTGGTTGAAATAAAGGTTCGACAACCTCATCAAGTTCTATCTTCCTCCCACTCAATTCTTTCGAGAGAAACTCCTTCTCAAGAAAGGACCCGTTCTTAGCGACAAACAATTTGCCCTCGGATCTGATATAGAAGGTATACCCAACTGCCACCCTTGGGTATCCTATGAAGATGTGTTTGTCCGCTTTTGGGTTCGAGCTTCTCCGGCTGAAGCCCTAAGCATCGCATCCCCAAACATTAAGAAACAACAAATTTGGTTTCTTGCCAAACCAATGTTCATATGACGTCGTCTCAACGGACTTAGATGGTGTCCTATCTAAAGTGAATGCAGCTGTCTCTAACGCATAACCTCAAAATGAAAACGGTAGATTGGTAAGAGATATCATATATCGCACCATATCTCATAGGGTTCGATTACGACGTCCGGACACACCATTACCTTGTGGTGTTCCAGGTGGCTTCAACTGTGAAACAATTCCACAATGTCTTAAGTGATTGCCAAACTCATAACTCAGAAAATCCCCTTTTGATCAGATCGTAGGAACATGATCTTATTGTTATGATGATTCTTAACTTCACTCTGAAATCGCTTGAACTTTTCAAACGTTTCAGACTTGTGCTTTATTAAGTAGATATACCTATATCTACCCAAATCGTCAGTGAAGATGAGAAAATAGCGATATCCACCGCACGCTTCAATTCTCATTGGATCACACGCATCAGCATGCATGATTTCCAACAAGTCACTTGCCCATTTCATTGTACCTGAAAACGGGGTCTTAGTCATCCTGCCCATGAGGCATGGCTCGCATGTGTCAAGTGATTCAAAATCAAGTGACTCCAAACATCCATCGACATGGAGTTTCTTCATGCATCTTACGCCATTATGACCTAAGCGGCAGTGCCACAAGAAAGTGGTACTATAATTATTAACTCTACATGTTTTGGCGTGAACATGTGTATTACCACGACCGGGATTCAATGAACCATTCACATAGGGTGCATGACCATGAAAGGTATTATTCATGTAAACAGAATAACCATTATTCTCTAATTTAAATGAATAACCGTATTGCAATGAACATGATCTAATCATATTCATGCTCAACGTAGACACCTGATAACATTTATCTAGGTTCAATACTAATCCCAAAGGCAGATGGAGCGTGCGATGGTGATCTCATCAACTTTGGAAACACTTCCAACACACATCGTCCCCTTGCCCTTAGCCAGTCTCCGTTTTAGTTCGTAGCTTTTGCTTCAAGTCACCAATAATAGCAACTAAACCGGTATCCAATACCCAGGTGCTACCAGGAGTACTAGTGAGGTACACATTAATAACACATATATACTTTGTTGAAGTTGCCAGCCTTCTTATCTACCATGCATTTGGGGTAATTCCGCTACCAGTGACCGTTCCCCTTACAATAGAAGCACTTAGTCTCGGGTTTGCGTTCAACCTTGGGTTCCTTCACTGGAGCGGCAACTGGTTTGCCATCCATGAAGTTTCCCTTCTAGACCTTGCCCTTCTTGAAACCAGTGGTCTTGTTAAACCATCAACACTTGATGCTCCTTCTTGATTTCTACCTTTTGCGGTCTTAAGCACCACGAACATCTCTGGGATCAACTCCATCCCTTGCATGTCATAGTTCATCACGAAGATCTAGTAGCTTAGTGATAGTGGCTAGAGAACTCTATCAATCACTATCTTATCTGGAAGTTTAACTCCCACTTGATTTAAGTGATTGTAGCACCCAGACAGTCTGAGCACATGCTCACTAGCTGAGCTATTCTCCTCCATCTTGTTGGCAAAAGAACTTGTCAGAGGTCTCACACCTCTCAACACGGGCATGAGCCTGAAATCCCAATTTCAGCTCTTGGAACATCTCATATGTTCTATGGCGTTCAAAATGTCATTGGAATCCCGATTCTAAGCCGTAAAGTATGGTGCACTAAACTAACAAGTAGTCATCAGGACGTGTCTGACAAGTGTTCACAACATCCACAGACGACGTTGTAGGGGTTTGCACATCGAGCGGTGCATCAAAGACGTAAGCCTTTTGTGTAGTAGTGAGGACACTCCTTGAACTACGGACCTAGTCCGCATCATTGCTTACAATATATTTCAACTTAATCTTTCTCTAGGAACGTATTGAAATAGGGAGCTACAACGTGAGCTATTTATCTACAACATATTTGCGAAGACAATTTAGACTATGTTCATGATAGTTGAGTTCATCTAATCAAATTAATTTAATGAACTCCCACTCAGATAGACATCCCTCTAGTCATCTAAGTGAAACATGATCCGAATCAACTAGGCCATGTCCGATCATCACGTGAGACGGACTAGTCATCAACGGTGAACATCTAATGTTGATCGTATCTTCTATATGACTCATGTTCGACCTTTCGGTCTTCCGTGTTCCGAGGCCATGTCTGTACATGCTAGGCTCGTCAAGTCAACCTAAGTGTTTCGCATGTGTCCCGAGGCCATGTCTGTACATGCTAGGCTCGTCAACACCCGTTGTATTCGAACATTAGAATCTATCACACCCGATCATCACGTGGTGCTTCGAAACAATGAACCTTCGCAACGGTGCACAGTTAGGGGAACACTTTTCTTGAAATTTTAGTGAGGGATCATCTTATTTAAGCTATCGTCGTTCTAAGCAAATAAGATGTAAAACATGATGAACATCACATGCAATCAAATAGTGACATGATATGGCCAATATCATTTTGCTCCTTTTGATCTCCATCTTCAGGGCTCCATGATCATTGTTGTCACCGGCATGACACCATGATCTCCATCATCATGATCTCCATCATCGTGTCTTCTTGAAGTTGTCTCATCATCTATTACTTCTACTACTATGGCTAACGCTTTAGTAATAAAGTAAAGTAATTACATGACGTTTATGTTGACACACGGGTCATAAATAAATTAAGACAACTCCTATGGGTCCTGCCGGTTGTCATACTCATTGACATGCAAGTCGTGATTCCTATTACAAGAACATGATCAATCTCATACATCACATATATCATTCATCACATCCTTTTGGCCATATCACATCACAAGGCATATGCTGCAAAAACAAGTTAGACGTCCCCTAATTGTTGTTGCAAGTTTTTACGTGGCTACTATAGGTTTCTAGCAAGAACGTTTCTTACCTACGTGAAAACCACAACGTGATATGCCAATTTCTATTTACCCTTCATAAGGACCCTTTTCATCGAATCCGATCCGACTAAAGTGGGAGAGACAGACACCCGCTAGCCACCTTATGCAACTAGTGCATGTCAGTCGGTGGAACTAGTCTCACGTAAGCGTACGTGTAAGGTCGGTCTGGGCCGCTTCATCCCACGATGCCGCCGAATCAAGATAAGACTAGTAACGGCAAGTAAATTGACAATATCGACGCCCACAACTGCTTTGTGTTCTACTCGTGCATAGAAACTACGCATAGACCTAGCTCATGATGCCACTGTTGGTGGATCGTAGCAGAAATTTAAAATTTTCTACGCATCACCAAGATCAATCTATGGAGTAATCTAGCAACGAGGGGAAGGAGAGTGCATCTACATACCCTTGTAGATTGCTAAGTGGAAGCGTTCAAGTGAACGGGGTTCATGGAGTCGTACTCGTCGTGATCCATATCACCGATGATCCTAGCGCCGAACGGACGGCACCTCCGCGTTCAACACATGTACGGAACGGAGACGTCTCCCACGCCTTGATCCAGCAATGAGGAGGGAGAGGTTGAGGAAGAGAGTCCAACAGCAGCACGACGGCGTGGTGGTGATGGAGTGGCAGTTCTCCGGCAGGGCTTCGCCAGGCTCATGCGAAGGAGGAGAGGTATTGGAGGGGAGGGGCTGCGCCAGGTTCAAGGGTGTGGACGCCCTCCCACCCCTCGACAATTTATAGGTAGGGAGAGAGGGGGCCGGCCCCCCTTAGATCCCATCTAGGGTTGGGGGCGGCGGCCAAGGGGGGGAGGAGTGCCTCCCAAGTCAAGTGGAGGCCCTCCCCCTTAGGGTTTCCCCTCTCCCATGCGCATGGGCCTTGGGGGGCTGGTGCCCTTGGCCCATTAAGGTTAGGGAGCCCCCCTACAGCCCATGCTGCTGTATTGGACGTGGTGGAACATTTTCCGGACCTCAGGACCCCTCCGGAATCCTCCGGAACCTTCCGGAAGCTTCCTGGTACAATACCGGAAAAAACCGAACTTTTCCCGGAACCCGAACAACAACTTTCCATATATAAATATTTACCTCCGGACCATTCCGGAACTCCTCGTGATGTCCGGGATCTCATCCGGGACTCCGAACAACATTCGGTAATCACATACAAGTCTTCCTAATAACCCTAGCGTCATGGAACCTTAAGTGTGTAGACCCTACGGGTTCAGGAACCATGCAGACATGACCGAGACAACTCTCCAGTCAATAACCAACAGCGGGATCTGGATGCCCATGTTGGCTCCCACATGCTCCACGATGATCTCATCGGATGAACCACGATGTCAAGGATTCAATCAATCCCGTATACAATTCCCTTTGTCTATCGGTACGATACTTTCCCGAGATTCGATCGTCGGTATCCCGATACCTTGTTCAATCTCGTTACCGGCAAGTCTCTTTACTCGTTCTGTAACACATCATCCCGTATCAACTCCTTGGTCACATTGTGCACATTATGATAATGTCCTACCGAGTGGGCCCAGAGATACCTCTCCGTTTACACGGAGTGACAAATCCCAGTCTCGATTCGTGCCAACCCAACAGACACTTTCGGAGATACCTGTAGTGAACCTTTATAGTCACCCAGTTACGTTGTGACGTTTGGTACACCCAAAGCATTCCTACGGTATCCGGGAGTTGCATAATCTCATGGTCTAAGGAAATGATACTTGACATTAGAAAAGCTTTAGCATACAAACTACACGATCTTTGTGCTAGGCTCTTAGGATTGCGTCTTGTCCATCACATCATTCTCCTAATGATGTGATCCCGTTATCAACGACATCCAATGTCCATGGTCAGGAAACCGTAACCATCTATTGATCAACGAGCTAGTCAACTAGAGGCTTACTAGGGACATGGTGTTGTCTATGTATCCACACATGTATCTAAGTTTCCTATCAATACAATTCTAGCATGGATAATAAACGATTATCATGAACAATGAAATATAATATAAAAATAACTAATTTATTATTGCCTCTAGGGCATATTTCCAACACAGTGGATGCCCACGCGAAGAGGAGTACGAGGGTTCACTGGTTCGGCTGCGGTGTGAGGCTGTTGTCGCCGCAGAATAACAGGGGGTGTGGGTCACTGGAGGGATGGCCTGGCCAGTGGTGGGAGTAGTAGGGGCGGTGAGGCCTCCGTGGCATCACAGCCGGCCACGGGAGGCAGGAGCACGCGGCATGACCAACGCTGGTTTGGGCAGCTGGAGCAAGAAGACCAGAGGTTGAAGAAGCACTACGGCCGTTGGATGAACATCGTATGGTAACATGAGCTAGAATCGTTCATATTGACTAAGTTGACAAAGCCCTCCGTCCCCGTCAACTTGGTAGGCCCACAAGTCAGCCTCCCACTATGCTGGGTTCCAGCTACCAGGGGGATATTCATTTTTTTGTGCGTAATAAGGAGGCACTTCCTTGCGTGCGAAGATAGCTGGTGGGTCTGACATGTCAGTGGGGGGCACTTTATTTCGTGAAATACAGAGGCCCTATCGGTGGGTCCCAGATGTCAGGTGGAGGAATCATTATTTTGCGCGTAATAAGGAGGCATTTCCTTGTGTGCGGCCATGGACCCAGCTGTCAGCCTCTCCACATACAGTCTATTTCCGATGGTGTCGTTTGTTGACCATGTTGACCATGCCGCGCCGAGTGCATCCAAAGTGGTGGACGACGGCGAGGCCCCGGACAGCAACGAGCCGAAGATGGGAAGACGCGGGAGTAGAGTCGCAGACAGAGAGGTGTACGAGGGTTAACTGGTTCTAGTGCGGTGTGGTTCGGCAGTCGGTGGAGAAGAACAGGAGGTGTGGAGGGGGGAGGGATGGCCTGGGCAATGATGGAGTAGCACTTCCTAGCGAAGCGTGCTAAGCAGAGCTGCTAGCAGCAGGAGGCGGGAGGTGGTCCTGGCGGCGCTGGAGGAAGAAGACGAGAGATTGAAGATGGATGTCGGTCATTGGATGTAAATCCAACGGCTAACATGTCAGAATCATTTGTTGAATAAATTGACAACGACTTGCATTGGCTTCGACCTATTGGCCCACATTTCAGCCTCCAAAAATGTGGCATGTATTCAACCCATTTTTTTAGAATTTATAGTCTTTTTTTGCGCAGTAGAATTTACAGTCAATTTGATCTTTTTTTGAATTACAACCATTAGCTGGGCTGGGTGAACAAATAATGTAGCGTCCATGCGGCCTGTTTATTTTATTTCCTAAAAAATTACAGCCCATTTGCACTTTCTCGAAATACACGATTTTGCTGGGCTGATTCTAATTATAATGTTGGGTTGGGCCAGCAATGTTATCAAAAAATAAAAAGGGGCTGAGCATTTTGTTATAAATATATTTAAATAATAAGTGATATTATTACATTCGTCCTTAAATTTACAGTCTTACCAAGCTTTATATAATAACATATAAAATATATTTTTTAGAAAAACTAGGGAGCATCTCCCCGGTTCCATTGTTGAGAACGAAACCACAACATATTCTGATACAGCAGCTCAAAGAGCAGTTCGAAAGCAAAGGTAGAAAAGCTACAAACTAGGGGGGTGGATGAACAAGTTCTCTAAATAACACAAATCACCCGAGCGGTGCCAAAGGCAGAGTGGATAGAGCACTCAAATGACACAAAGAGGGTCTAGCGAAGCCTTCATGGTCTTCAGCCGAGGGGCCGTGTCAGCCTGCGGCGACCAGTAAGCAAGCGGAGACACCGGGCTGGAAGGCGTAGCATGGTGGATGTCCCTCTTTTTCGGCGCCAGGTGCCCATCATCTTCATCAGAGATCTTGAGACGAGCCCACGGGTCTAGCCCCAGAGCAGGTCGAGCCTTGTTCAGCCACAAGTGATCGCCAACGGTTTCTGGAGGGATCTTGTTAGGGTTTCCACGAAG
The DNA here is from genome assembly GCF_002162155.2 of Triticum dicoccoides. Classification (NCBI taxonomy): domain Eukaryota; kingdom Viridiplantae; phylum Streptophyta; class Magnoliopsida; order Poales; family Poaceae; genus Triticum; species Triticum dicoccoides. The sequence continues at coordinate 465,861,318 of NC_041382.1, read as the reverse complement.
CTCATCAACTTGTCCTTGTCCGATCCGGAGGAGAGAATCGCCCAGTTCCTCACCATGTTCCTGATCAACCTCAAGACCTGCGGAATGGAAATCCAGGAGGTGTTACTGAAAATCATAGCATTTCTATATTTCCAGAGGCACCAAAGGATAGCTAAGCTAACAGTGTTTAAAACTAAGCACTTTTTGGTAGCAATCCAGAATCTGGCGACAGATTCAAAGGATGAGCCAATCTGACTAGAGAAATATTCCTCAATGTGGGCCCAGAGATGTTTAGCAACTATACATTCAAAAAATAGGTGAGAACAAGACTCTTGTTCCAAGCAGTAAACACAATCAAGGGGTTTGATAATGTGTCTCTTCCTAAGGTTATCCCTAGTCATCAATTTGATTTTGGAGAGAAGCCAGAGAAATACATGAATTTTAGGGGGAACTCTCAATTTCTAGACAGCAGGGATAAACATGGGTTGAACCCCTCTAAAGTTGATAACATGATAGAGGGAGCTGGAGGAATACTTCCCCTTATTGTCCAGCTGCCAAATCAGGGCATCCGGCTCGGCAGTAAAGGTAATGCTTTTGGCAATTTCCTCCAACTGGAACCATTGTTCCATGAGACTATCACTAAAGTTCCATCTAAAAGAGAGTTTTAGGCATTGACTGTCCCAAACTTCATTGACACTTTTGTTAAGCTCATTGCGGACAGAGTAAATAGGCCAAAATTGGACTGCTAGGGGGATGTGCCAAACCAAGTATCTTCCCAGAACCTGGTTCTGCTCCCATCCCCTATGTTCCATCTGTAGCCAAATTTCACAGCATGCATAATAGATTTTAATCCTTTCCAGAATCTAGAGGTCTTAGGGTTGGAGGAAGGGACAAAAATATTAGGTTTATTTCCTAGGGATTTATGGGCAATAAGAAGCTTCCAGGGTTTCAGGTCTTCCTCATAGAATCTTTTAATCCAAGACCCTAGAAGACATATGTTAATTTCTTGGAGGTTAGGTATGCCTAGGCCTCCAAAATATTTTTTCATAGAGACTAGGGCCCAATTAGCAAGGTGTAGCTTCCTATTTCCCTCAAAATCATTCCACAAGCAATGAGACATCTGAGAATTGATGAGTTTCACTGCCCATTTAGGGAACTTGAAGAAGGAGAGGAGATACACTGGAATGCCAGCCAAACAAACTTGTATGAGGATCAATCTACCTCTGTAAGAGAGAAGTTTGCCCCTCCACCCAGCAATCCTTTTAATAATTTTATCCAGAAGGGGTTGGATATCCTCTCTCCTCAGTTTATCATAGTGGAGAGGGATACCTAGGTACTTAATGGGGAAGTTACCTTTATTACAGACTAGAATAGAGAGGAAGTCAGCTAACTGTTGATCATCCATGTTGATAGGGATGAGTTCACTTTTAGAGTAGTTGATTCTCATGCCTGAGACTTGTTCAAACCAGGTTAGAACAATTTTCAGATTGCTAGCATGTGTGGAGTCATTGTCTAAGAAAAGGATGGTATCATCTGCATATTGAAGGCAGATGATGCCACCAGGGCAGACCGCAGGACAAAGCCCTGCAATCAGACTATGATCAGCAGCTTTGCTCAGCATTTTAGTAAGAACGTCCACTACTAAATTAAACAAAAGCGGGGAGATGGGGTCACCTTGCCTAAGTCCTTTACCAGCAAGGAAAAAATCACTTTCACAGTTATTTAACTTGACCCCAACAGACCCCCATGAGTAAGTTGTTGGATCCAACTCTCCTCTATGAAAGGCTTGGAAAAGATCTAAGAGATCATTTTTCACCAAGTCCCAAAAATGCTGGTAAAACAAGAAGGGAATCCCATCAGGACCAGGAGCCCCATCAGGATAAGAGCTAAAAATGGCTTCCTTCACCTTTGTCTCTGAAAAAGGGGCTTCTAGCAGCTCATTTTCAGCAGGAGAGACTTTTTCAGAAGCAGAGAAAAAAATTTGTAAAGAGAACCCAGAAGGGTTTTCTTTCTTAAACAGGTCTTTGTAGAAGTCACTAGCCACTTTCAGCATCTCATTTACCTTAGTAACAGGGCCATTAGGGCCATCAAGGGAGTGAATGAGGGTTTTCCTCCTCCTCTGGTTAGCTACTGCATGGAAGTAAGCAGTATTTCTATCACCCTCCTTAATGTTCCTATCTCTAGACCTTTGTTTGGCTTTGATTTCTTCTTGAAGCCAAATTTTCTTGAGCTCTCCATGGACAAAGTTTAATCTATTAGTCTTAGCCTCAGAGAGGTCAGTGGTTTCTGCCTTAATATCTAGAGAATCAAACTCAAGGAGGAGAAGCCTTTTGTATCTTCTAAGATTAGCTTCCTCATTGGAGTTCCAACCTTTGGTAGTTCTTCTAAATCTCCTGATTTTGATCTGCCAATTTTCTAGGGGGCAGCAGCTCCCAGTAGGCTCATTCCAGATTTTCCTGACTAGCTCAGTAAAATCTTCTCTAAGCAACCACCACTTTTCAAATTTAAAACTATTGCTCTTTGGAGTTTGGTTAAGACCAGAGTCCCAGAGCAAAGGAGTGTGGTCACTACCACATATGGGCAGAGCTCTACAACTAGAAAAGGGAAAAACTATCTAATTATGTGTCACAGAAAATTCTGCCAATGGTGGACATAATCCTGGAGCAGCACTACAACATATCTAGCAGAACTGTGGGTTTTCCTTCTGACAGGGCAATTCTCAACTTTATGGGTAACCATTTTGCAGATAAAACAACGCTTGGGCTTGACACATTTATCCAAATGATGCCCTGGTTCCCCACAGTTGTAGAAGATCACCTTAGAGTATGCCATAAGGCCCGAAGCAGGGGCAGGAGCAGTTTTCTGGATGTCCTATCTCTTCTTTTGCTGATTCTTGCCTTGAGATTTCCCACTGATCTGAGAGTCAGAACCACCAGCAGATTGATCTTGGGCAATTACAGGAGCCTGCCAAGATTGTGCCCCCATTTGGGGCGGAGGTGGGCCGTACCACTGCCCAACTAGCGCTCCCCCCATTATGATAGGGGAAATTCATCGGAGTTCCTGGTTCCTTCTCATCCTCCAGCCAGATGTTGTCTCTCGGGAAGCAGAAATAACCACCAGACAGCTCAATTGAAGCAGATTGCAAGCCTAATCTCAATCTTCTGCAGGTTTGGGTGAGAGGTAAGGTAGGGGATCCACCTGCTCCGGCTCCGGTGGCGTGCTAGTGGGCAGGAGTCCAGTCAAGCATTCCCATCTCGCAGCACGGCGTGGATCTCCTGAATTCACTTCTCCTTTCGCCCATCGAACAAACGCAATCGGCGGCTCACTGGGGTGGGGCATCCTATGCTTCTCCGAGAAATCTCCTTTGAAGTAGATCCGCAGGGCTAGATTCAGCAGCTCCCAATCCACATGATCCTTGCACATCCGAGCATATCTGCGCGAGTGAGAGAACGAATTCGGTCTCTCCTTGGCTTCCTCCCTCACAGCTTCCTGCTCTGCTTCCCTCCATTCGCGCGTGCACTGGGTCCAGGAGAGAGCGTCGTCGCGGATTCACATCGCCCGCTCCCTCCATCTCCTCCCTCGAGCCTCCCGCAGCACCGCCGGCGCGACGGAGTCGAGCGGCTGGAGCATCCGCGGGAAGGCTTTGTAGACATGTGGGAGATGCATCTTGTACATCTGCCTGTCTTCCAGCCATTCCCCCGTGGATATGGCCGGTGACTCCATGGGGCGCGCGAGCGGACTTGCTGAGGGGGGCAGGCGCGCCCGGAGTCAGGAGGCGGGGGGTCGCGGCGAGATCTATGGCGGCGGCGAGGGTGGAGGTAGTGGCGGGGGCGGCGGCAAGGGTGGAGGTGGTGGCGGGGGCGAAGGGGATCGCGAGAGCGGTCATCTATTTGCCAATTATGTGAACTAAAAAGTCAACTTATAAAATAATTTAAATATATATAATATAGTTAGAAGGGAAACATAAGTTGGACCTGGCATTCCTATTCTTATATAGAAAAATAGAACAGACCTCTGCGTTTTCTTCAAAAAAATACATAAATTGGGCTGCCAAAAATAAAACCTCGGATGGGAGGTCTATAGGCCGGTCGATACATGATGGCCCTAAGAAAATACAAATAGGCCTATGGACCTCCCATCCGAGGATGTGGGCTGCACATGTTAAAAATAAAAGCCTAGACGGGGCAGCCCAAAACCACGTCCAACACTTGCCAAAACTTCGTCCCTCGTTTTCTCTGTGTTTCGCACACTCGACATTGTGTGGGCATTTTGACTGTGCATCATATGAAGATGTGCTATGCATGAATGTTGATCAGCATGATGTTAACTGGCTGGTAGTTCCATTTTTGACCATGAATAAAACTTCCAACATGATGTTAACCCTGTTTGAAAAGGCCGTGTTAATATAAATGCTCTGCCTCTAAAAGTTGCAGTTCCTTATCTGAAACTGAACTTGCAGTTTCTTATCTGAAACTGAAACTTGCAGTTTCTTCTCTGAGAATCACATTGTCTGCACTTTTATACTCCTAAGAAACTACATTTTTTAAGTGCTAAAAATAGATATCTAGAATTCATAAAATACTTCATATGCTCAATACTGCAAATCTAAAATTCAAAAGACATTCATATCTGAAAGTACTCTCAAAATACACAACACAAAACACAATTCACAACCTACAAATACTGACAACCCTAAGCTCCTCCTGGCAATTCACAACCTGCCCGACTATTGGGCTGGGGGGCAGCCCCCTCCTATTCCTCGGCGGCAGACAGCCGCCTCATGAGATGATGTGAACGGCGAGGGAGACGATGGTGGGGAAGCATCGTCGGGCCAACTGCTTTTCTCCTCTTGCAGTTGGGTTCGGTCGACGAAGACTCCACCGGCTCGCTCTGGTAGGACACCCTCACAAACGGCACCCTGTAGATGCTCGATCCTTCAATCTCTGGTGGATGCTCCATATGGGATCGATACTCCCACCATAGCTCCCTCATGATCGAATTCGGTGAATCTATTTGCTCCATGGCCCAGAGGAGCAGCTCTATGTACTCCGGCGCGACTCCCTCTGGGAGTATCGCCGCCTTTTCGCTCTGTTGCAGATATTTGGCCATGGATGTCACCGTCGCCGCTAGTTGGTCCTTGTTGTCAAACCAAGACTGTATCTCCAACATCCTAGCTAGCTTCACAGGGTCGCTGTCTGCGATCCTCATGTATCGGTTGTACTCCTCCATAGATCTACTTCTCCATAGCACCTTCACTCGCCGGCGGTGGTTTTTGAATGGAAGAGGAGAGGAGCAGTGCTGGTTTTGGATTAGAACGGGAGAGGAGCGACGCTGGTTTTGGACTGGAACAGGAGAGGAGGGGCGGTGGTTTTGAAATGGAAGAGGAGAGGAGCGGCGCTGCATTTAGATTGGAACATGAGAGGAGCGACGGTGGTTTAAGAGGAGAAGAGCGGAAGAGCGGCGCTGGTCTTAGAAGTATTTTTTTGTTGTTTCGCGTATTTTGGGTCAAAGTTTGACCACGTACTATATTTGACAAGCAAAATGTGAATGCATGTCACCAAAAATTGTATCGTTTGGTTCGTGTCTGAATGTACTTTCAAATTATACTCCCTCCATTTTTGTATACAAGGCCACAAACTCATATTACAGGTACCAAGGTAAAAATCAATGCTATGTTTAAGTCAATGTTGCAAGCTAGCTTGTCACCTTGATTGTCGTGTTAATTAATGTGGTTTTTCTCTCCCAAGCACAACAAGCCAACCCTCTTACTCCTCATTGGTTGATTAATGTTGGGAATGCAAGCTAACCTTCTCACTCCCGCATGCACACAAGGGATATTAATGTCCTCGGGTGCTAGTATGAGGCAAACAACATCAATTTTGCCTCGATTAATGTTAGTGGCCTTGTATAGTTGCAAATTGTAATTTTGATAGTGGCCTTGTATACAACGTATAACATATATTTTATGTGCGAAAATCATGGTCAATTATGACCCGGAATAAAAGGGAGACTAGTTAATCTGGGGTCGCTTTCTTAATTGAAGGGTAAATTGATTTTGATTTTGATCTAGTCAGAGCGCGCCGGCCCTCTCGCCCAATCCTAAATCGCTGCCGCACGCTCCTCTCCCTCTTCTCCATTGCAAAACCACCTCCTCTCCTCTCCATCATCTCCATTCCAAAACCACCGTCTCGCCTCTCCCTCTTCTCTATTGCAAGACCACCGTCTCTCCTCCGTTTTCTAGACGCTTTGCTCCATGGTGCGGGCGCAATCCATGGATACAAAATTAGTATACTGTATACTATTTAAAAGTCGAGGGAGGGGCTTTTCCTGCGCGGTAGGCGGCGGGGCAGTTCCGCCTAGTCGGTTCGACAAAGACGCGAGAAGACGAGGGAGTAGGCTGCTGCAAACGTAGGGTTGTGTGATTTGACAGCGAGTTACTGCTGGACAGGTGGGGCCCCGTGATTTGACTTGCCATTATCATTTTAACTGCAGCACTACGACCGGCGTGAGTCTCCCAGATTCCTGACCACCTCCATACAGGTGCCTCTCCCAATGCTCCACCATGTAGTAGAGACTGGCTCTTGCATGAGAGCCCACTTCTCCACTTTTTCCTTGCCTCTCTTTCCTCCACATATGCAAAAATGCCATGTAAAGCGCACTATTGTACTTACTTTTACTTGCTCCTACAGGTGCTTAAGCTTGCCACATAAGCATAAAGTCTGATGTGGCAAGTTAATCAAGAAGAGAGGGACTAGTTTGGTGACCCAAGGAAGAAACGGTGCTAAGCGCGTGTACCTAGGTGAAAAGACAATTTTGAGTCTATAGCTAATTAAATGAAGCAAACTTAGCAACACCATTTCATTGGAAGAGGTCACTCCTTGGCAAATGCAATAAATACATGCGCTTAGCACCGTTTCTTCCTTGAGTACGAAGAAAGAGATAGAGAGGAGTAAAAAAATACACTTATAGCCAACCTTGTTGTAGTATGAGTGACTAAGTGATGACTATGTATGACATGCCAACATCAGATAGCCTAACGCACCGTGTTAAATCTCCAAGGGCGCGACCGCGCGAGTGACGCGACGGTCGTGGTAGGCGCGATCTGAGATCAAACGGTCGCATGCTAAGTTGCTGAAAATTTGCAAAATAACCCTCCAGGATAGGATATTCACCCATAGGTCTAGAATCACACCATGCAACCGTTCGATCTCAGATCCAAGGGCTCTCGGAAGCCCGTACCATGGGAGAATGGAAAGCCACTACCCTGCCGCTCGCACGCTGGTAGTTCGCTCCTTCTCATCCCCGCACGTCCTTCAATACTACGGCGGTTCACTCCTAGTCGTCCCGTCCATTCACATTACGGCAGTTCTACTAATCCTAACCCTCCTCCCAAATCCATGGTGTCCCAAATCTCCACGATCGGCGGTGAGTACAAGGTTAGAACCATCACTGGCGATGAGTTCGACGTCATCTACACCCGTTCTTCCGCGACGGTGAAAGGATGCCTTTCTCGCTTCAGACGGATGTTCGAAGACTCAGATGATGAGTGGGTCGCTGGGTTAGATGTTGAGTACACCACAGTCCTGGGACGAGAGAAGGATCTAATGGACAAAGAGAGGAAGAAGCCCGCCATGATCCAGGTTTGCGTGCATGACTTATGCTTGGTCTACCACATATGCCATGCCGACGTTGAGTGCCAGGATTTTAAGGACTTCCTCGAGAGCAACCTAGTCAAATTCGTTACTGTAGACTTTGGTAACGACAAAGAAGTCTTGCATCGGATAGACCTCGTTGTAGGCAACACCTTCGACCTCTAGAAGAATTGGCTGGTGTCCTCTTGTCAGCCTTCAATGCTGACCCTGGCAGGAGCCATGGTTCATCCTTCGTACGGTAAACTAGAGAAACCTCATTACACGTTTCATCATCATGCATGGCAGCGGAATGTACTAGATATAGACCACATCCACTACACTGCAATGGATGGCTACCTTTGCTTCAATTCTACAAGGGTTGGATGAAGAGCAACAGCCAAGTGTGCGGTTCAAGCAAAGAAGTATCGGCCAAGAGGAAGAGGGACAAGGACGAAGTCGAGGACATAGACAAGGACTCCGAGTAAGGTGGCAGTGTCATTGCTCATGGTGGTTCTAATGCAGTGTCTACCGGAATAGTTGCAAAGTTTAATTTCAGGTGTGCTTAATTTAATTTGAGGGGTGTGTTGTGCTGAGCCCCCAGCAGAACTATGGTATGTTTCTTCTCGTTACTTTAACTCTTCATACGTACATACTAGTATTTCTTACATTTCATCTTTTAGTTGGTATAGTACTACCACTCGTTTCTTCACATTATATACGTACAATATATATGGCCAACATCATATAGCCAACAATTTAGTTGTCAAAGAATTTCAGGGTGCTTAGTTTTGTCAAAGAATTCCAGGATGCTTAGAGGGTGCTTGGATCCAAGGGACTTATTTTAGTCTGACTAAAAATAGTCTCTTTAAGAGGCTAAAGTTCCAAGCACCCCTGACTAAAGAGGGGCTAAAACTAGTATTGAGACTAAATTTTTTTAGTCAGGGGTACCCCTACTAAAATGTGGATTAGTCATCTCTCTACTCATTTAACTCCTCTCCTTTAACACAGGCGAGTTCTAGATTGGAGGGTTTGGAGGATAATAAATGCTCATTAACTTGATTTCAACCTTTTTAGTATTTGGATCCAAGCATGGGTGAGGCTAGCATGTTTTAGTCCCACTACTTTTAGTCATGGGACTAAAACGTATCCAAGCACCCTCTTAGTTTTATTTGAGGGGTGGGTTGTGCTGGACACCATTATTGTGACTAGCCTTTTTAATAGTACTATATGCATAATTTGGCGACGAGCGCTCTCTATATGTACCACCTTTTTTTAATTTCAAGTTTTGCTCCATGGCGCAATCCATCGATACTACTGATGTACAAAAGTATACATTTTTTAAAAGGCTAGAGGGCGGGGCAGTCTAGCTTGGTCTGTTTCACGAGAGGCGAGGGCCTTTGTGATTTGACGGCTCATTACTGCTGGAAGGAGGGGCCTTGTGATTTGACTGCTCGTATAAATGCGCCGACAACCTGATCGAGGAGGAGCAAAGAACCGTGCGGTATACTCAAGTTTTCCACTGGAGTAGTACTGCGACGGAGGAGCACGAAACACGGCAGCCCAGTGCCATATGGCGATAAAAATGATCTAATTTGCTAGTCATCTCATTGTTAGCATTGTTCTATTCATTCCCTCAAAAAAAACATTGTTTTATTCATGCCTCGCAGAAAATGTGACACGTGCGGCGAAACACCCGAAGCAAAAGATGAAACACAGGAGCAAAAGAAGAAGGAAGATTATCACCCCAAATGATCTAATTCGCCGCGGAGTCGTAACTGCTTCTTCATCGCCTCCACGACCTCCATCTCCTTGCGCGTCTCCTCCGCCATCTTCATCATTGTGTCCATGACGCAGCATTTCTCGACGCGAGCCTTCATCATCTATTCCACGGCCATATTACGTACCTTGACAGCAGCCGGGTGCTCGATGCGGAGCTTCGCCAACTCTACCTTCTGTTCCATGATGAGGGCCTGCAGCATCTTCATCGAGGAACTACTATTATCAAGCAGCTTCTTCCAGCCGGCGTTCTTCTCCTTCAATAGGTCGATCTCATGGCAGAGCTTCGCATTGTCCTCCCTAAGTCGCAGGATTTCGCCGGTCGCCTTCTTCCCCGAGGCAATGCTCTTCTTCAGCAGCATCACCAAGCCGGCGGTCAACTCCCCTGCTGATTGAGCTCAGTGGGCATGTCGTCGAGGCTCTCCTTTAGCAACTCCATCAAGCCTTGGATGAACTCCTTCTGCTTATTGAGCTGATCGGGCATGCCGTCGAGGGATAACGACTCCAGCTCCGCCGGCTCGGCATGTTCGCCTCCGCGGCTAGGGCGCTCCTGGGAGCCATCGCCTGCCCGTGAGAGATCTTTCAAGGTCTTTGCGTGGCGGTGAGCCCTCTCTTTTTTTCTGCAGCCTTGGTTGCCGCTCCCTTGTTACGAGTAGTTCTCGACCTAGAGCTCTGCTCACCGACCATGGCAACGACGGACGAAGAAGAAGCACTTATGAGGAGGAAAGGTAGAGTGATTTTCGGTTAGGTAATTCCCCTTTTTATAACCTAAGTACTAGCACTAGTACTAATACCTGCATAGTGGGAACACGTTCAGGTTTGGTACGTACTACTAGTAGGTGTGAGCAGGCTTTCGAATGTGATGGGAACAAGGTAAAGATTAATTGATGGTTTTGGTTTCGAGGCCCGAAACGGCTCCCGATGAGTTTAGCAGAACATAAATTTCAAGTACTACACTGCTCAAATGTGTAAATATTATGTTACTGTAAAAAATTGGCACAAAATACGAAGGAGGCCAATGGAAGTACTACTAGCAACCCACGATTTAACTACTCGCATGCGCGCAGTGGAGTAATAATGTCTTTCTTCCGCCCTCACGTCCACTCAATTTGCATGCGCTGTATTAATTGACCATCAATGAAGTGAACGACTTTACACGCGTCAAATTATCACATGGGGTGGATCTTGGTACAAAATTGTGTCCGCCCGTGTACCCGCGTGTGCGTGCGAGGAATGAGTGCGTGCATGGCGTGCGTGCACATCTTCGCTTCGTGCTTGTACCGCCAGGATGTCTCAGGGAGGACGAGTACATTCTTCTGGAACCAGTAGCACGTCACTGTGATCAATCCACGCAAGGAGGTCGCGACAACGCCTACACATGTGCCACGTGGCTTCATGAACTGTAAGAGAGACACTGTGTAGTGTGCCATTGGTATTCTAATTTACGTGTTTTGCACATACTCGAAGTACTAGTAAGGTACACATGCATTGCACGCATCAGATTTTGCAACCAAATTATGAATAAATACCACACTATAGCATGTAAGCTCTGAGTCATATATGCCTGATGTAGCCCTTCGTTTAATTCTTATAGTTCATCTCATTCAAAATCAATTAGTTTTTATAAAAAAGCTAAGAACGCAGGAATAGGAAAAACATGGGATTATAGTGGAATGTCGTCTTGAATCCTACAGGATTGTACAAGTGTTTGATTGTGCATAGAAAAAACACAGAATTCTTTCAAAGAGGTTTGAGTGGATGGGATGTTTCCTATGAAATCTAGTGCAAATGAATCATATGGAAAAAAATCCTATGGTTTACAATCCTACGAATCAAACAACCAAGATAGGAAAAATTCCTAATGATTAGAATCCTCCAAAATTCCTTTGAGAATCCTTTGAATCAAAGAAGCCCTTAATCTATTTTATGATTCATGGAATTGTGCATTGTAAAGCATAAAGTAAAAAACAAATAATGGCAATTCAACTAGAAAAAAGTTTGGGCAGTTATGATACGGAAGATTCTAGAACAAAAGAGAACCACTGTTGTTTTGAGGTTTGTGCATTATGCTTAAGTTCAACCATGGAGTCTGCTAGATTGTACATGTGGCAAAATCCGGTGGGGGGCTAGAAGATGGTGCGAGGGGCCGAGTGGAGGGAGACTATGAAGGAATGCACAAGTGCGAGATCGATATTTAGAGAGAGAGGGCGAACACATGCGCTGATGCGTGCAGTGGCGGAGCCATGAAAAATAAATGAGCTAGGGGGCCAAGCATTGCTAATCCTTTACGAGGAGGGTCAATTCATGAACTTAAACCATTTTTAGCAGCAATTGTCTGATGATCACATTCATATTAGCCTTGTATATAGTGATGTTAGGGGGGAGGGGCATGGCCCTTACTGCCCCCTGTCTTCGCCATTGTGCACGCGTCTGAGAGATGAAGCGGAAGGCATGGATGATGAGAGGGGGACGTTGGATACATAATTAATGTGGGTGTATTAGCTATATATGTTAATCCTATATAGAGAGGTATAGATTGATTGATGTGGACGTGGGAAAGAGGGTGAGACCTCACTGGATATATCGATTGATCGGTTTGTGTGGAAAACTATGAAAGACCTAGCTATATACACACACATAGAGGAACATCGATCGTTGCGCATGCACGCGTGAGAGATAAAGAATGCCCGATATGATAGAGAGGGGGATGTGTGTTGGTGTGTGCCTTCATGGGAGACCGACCTGAAGAAAAAGATTGCATGCGTGCGATGGATAATGCCGACTGGTAGTGTGTGTGCATGCATGCACGAGAGAAAGTTAGTGGTACAATTATAAAGAGAAGACTACTGTGTGGGTGTAAAAGAATAGATGAATAGGTGAGGTCACAATCAATGTAAAGTTGAATTCAAATATTTGAATAAGAGATCCTGATGTTTGAAACCCATGCATGCATGAATATAATGGAGATCTGCGCAGTGTGGTTTGGAAACGAGCATGTTGTAATGTATACACATTGAACAAGGTCAGACTGATTTGAATTTGAGATACCGATGGCAGACATCATTTGGCCACGTCGCATCCGTGCATGGACACACTATTCTAATTGGAGATGATGGGCGGCTTTTGCATCACATATCTATATCTATACCCCTATATATATATATTATTTTTTATATTGTGTGCAGGTAACTTTAACTTTGAAAGATGGTCGTTGGATGAGGCGACTCCGGTGGTCCAAAGATGGCAAATTTGAGCACTACTGGCCGTTGGATATCATCTAGATTCCACCAGATTTCGCCACATGTATAATCTAGAAGACTCCATGGTTGAACTTAAGCATAATGCACAAACATCAAAACATAAACACTTCTTATTTTTTCTAGAATCTTCCGTATCAGAATTGCCCAAATGTTTTTCTACATGATTTGCCATTATTTGTTTTTACTTTATGTCTTACGACGCACAATTCCATGAATATTAAAATAGATTAGCTTTCTTATAAAGACTAGATGATTTTGAATGAAATGAACTATAAGAATTAAACGAACATCTACATCATGCATATATGACTCAAATCTTGCATGCTATAATGTGGTATTTATTCATAATTTGGTTGCCAAATCTCATGCGTGCAATGCACGTGTACCTTACTCTAGTCTAAATGGTGTTTGTGTGTGTGTGTTGTGCGTGTTGAGGTGCAAATTGTCTTTTTTGGTACACGTTAAGCTTGTTCTTCCGAAATTTCAAGCCACGCCCTGTTATGCCGAAAATTCAAGCTAGCGTCTCTGTCTATCATGCTGCGAAACTCCCGCCTCTTCAACCCGCGCCTTGTTAGCCCGAAATATTTAAGATATATCTTTGTCTCATTGTGCTCCGACAACTCCCTCCATCTCAACCCGCGCCTTGCTATTCCAAAATTACAACGCGCGCGAAAACTCCCACCTCCTGTGAAATCCCGACACGCGAAATGCCCGTGGTACCCCTGAACCGAAAGAACCGCCTCAAATCGGTGGGGGTACTTTCGTAACTTACCCCACATTTCGGACAAGCGCGTCTCTAAGCCATGGTTCCCCACTGCCATCCCATCCACCCACCCATTCGTACACTGAGGCTGCAAAAACCCGCGATGAAACCCCACACCCTGCTCCGTCTGCCACCCAGCCGGAGCCTCTTCCCTGACGAGGTCGTCCACAGCAACACCTCGACGTCCCTCATCCACCGTACCAGATGAGGATCCGTCGTCGATCTCATCGTCCCGCCGGTTCAGCCACACCGCCCTCCACCTCCAAGGAGTTGCCCCGACGTTCCCCTCGTCTTTCGCGCCACCTCCATTCCCACACCGCCGTCTTCACCTGCACCACCGGAAGAGCATCATCATCACCGTTTCCTCGGATGAAGCTGCGGCCTAATCGGCGCCACCAAAGAGGTTGTACACTAATCGCCGCATTTTCTTCTTGATTTGATCTCCGGTGCTGCCGGCGCTCGGTCCCGAGTCGACACGGCGCGGCTCCATCCACGGTGGCGTCGCCGGCCACTTCCTCCACGGCGTCGCTCCCTCGGCGGCAACGTCCACATCAGTAGGACATGCTGCTGCTTTAGCTCTCGCTCGTGCTGCTGCTCTGCTCTTGCTATCGGTCCCCTGCCTGGTCTGCTCTTGTTATTGCTCTTGCTCGCGCTGCTGCTCTCGCTCTTGCTCTTGCTTGCGATGCTGCTCCGATTTAGCTACACTTCACTCCGATGCTGCCGGGGTAAAGGAAGAACCAGCCGCAGCGGGGAGGGGGGATCGCCGGAGAGGTACCCCACTATCTATCTTAGGGTTCAGGATGGGGGCAGTGATCGCCGGCAGTGGCGGGGCGTTGGCGGGGCGGTGGCGTGGGGATCGCCGGAGAA
>NC_041382.1:465834020-465846545 GCF_002162155.2 Triticum dicoccoides | reverse complement strand
CTAGAGGGATGGCTGGGGTGGCGGTGGACCGGTAGTGGGGAGTGTTTTCGGGGCGGGCGGGGTGGCGCAACGCCGGCCGCGGGCGGTGGGGGGCTGCTGTTTGGCCGGCTCAGGGGGGTGGAGGTTGAATATGAACCGCAGGCCCTTGATTTTGTATCCAACGGCTGCAAAATCGACTGACCAGAGATGAAAAAGTCAGTCGACTGACGTGTAGCCTCACCTTGCTAGTGCGTTCAGTTTCGACAGCAAAATTCAGTTTCGACAACAAAATTCAGTTTCGACAGTTAAGTTCAGTTTCGACAGTTAAATTCAGTTTCGACAGTTAAGTTCAGAGATGAGTGGTTGATGTATTTTACATCTAGCACTTTGTGTTTATGTATTTTACGTCATGTATTGGAGATGCTATTAGAATTCCACTCAGGTTAACGTTGTTCGTTGTCTCTCTTGTCCTGCTTCAGCCTCGGAGTCGTACAACTCACCGGAGCTGCTCCAACGACGAAACCCTCCATCACAGCGGAGCAGTACCTCAGGCTCCATCTCCAGACGCCTAAGATCTTCTTCCCCTCCTCCGACAGCCAAGTCAGCCGGAGCATCCTCACCGGCCAACCCAATCACGCTGAGATCGACATGGCTTCGGCAAAGAGGTTGTACACTTGTTGCATCTCTTTTTTACTCTACATGTTATATATATTGTCCACTGAGCACTCGTAGTAATGGGAAATATGATTATTTTATCCTACTATATGACAAGCAGTGAGGTACCAGGCAACTTAGCTATCTGTGATGGACTCTCTTGAATGCCATCATTATTTATCTCTGCGCGTTTGAGTTGTGCATTTGTCAATGGGCCTGGGAGTTGAGCTAGTATGGCAGTGGCCTGGGTCCAAAGTAATAGAAGTAGCACAAAATCATTTTTTAGTGTAGGATTTTCCTTGCTCAAGCCTGCCTACTAGAATCGCCAGTGCTTGAAAGGAAAAGTGAATGAAAAGCATCGGAATTGGAAAATTTCCTATGGTACTACTTTTCATGAATTTGGTGCAAGGAATGGAGCAAAGGAAAACTGTAGGATTTGTTCCTTTAGTGTCTCCTTGAAAGAAAACCCGTAGGAATTCTAATTTCCACTTCTCCTCCTTTTCATATTCCTATTCTTCAAGCACAAGACTAAGAGATAGTAGCATAATAGCATTATAACCATACATTTTCTTGTGGTTTGACTTAATCTCACCATGCTTTTTTGCATCCTGTGATCTTCCAATTGTTGTGAATCAAACACCCAGATTGGCAGAAATCCTGTGTTTTTAAATTCTCTGTTTTGCACGTGCATTCCTATCCTATTCCTGTCTATTTCCTATCCCTGCATTATTAGAATCCTCAAATTCAAACAAGCCCTTACTCAATTACTTCTGTTACAGATATGTGTCAAAGAAAACCTTGTGTGGTTTGTCCTGCTCCTGCGGCGATGTGTTCCACCCCAGCTCAGCTGCTCCAACGACGGAAGGGTTCACCATAGCAGGGATCCACTCTCTAGACTGTCTTTCGCCACCTCAGATCTTCTTCCCCGCCGCCGGTAGCCATGGCAACTGCATTACCATCATCAACTGAGCAGATGACCTTGAGGACTACACGGGTCCGCAAGAGAGGTCGCACTCTTCCGTGTCTGCTTACGTTATGCGTCTCTTAATATGATGAAATGCTACATTATCGTCGTGTTCACCTATTAGACTCTGAGTCAGGTCCAAATTAATGCTAAAACTTGAGTTTTTAAATGGTTGTGGGGTACATATTGGGGCAGCAATCAGTACTATCTGTCTACTATCTGGTTAATCTCCAGTGTCTACTATGAGTTTCATGTTGGGTGCAAACAAACATTAAAGGAGCCATTATTTGTATTTTTTAACTAAAGCTATTATCTGCCTGCTATCATTGGTTTTGGGTCTATCCACAATTTGCTTCCATCACTCTGGATTTGTGCATGCACTCCTTACATAATCTCACTATGTTTTATTCCTATGCATGCCAGTTATTGTACACAATGGAACTGATCATGTAGAGCAAAAGAGACGATCCTTGCGTGGCAATAAAATTTCATGCACACGTCGTTCCATGGTGGGCGCAAAGGCAGCCCCCCCTCCACCCATTTCGGATCGTAATCAAGAGGAAGATAACTGTTATGAGGGGGGTTCAGAAGGAGAAGACCCCTCCTATTTACCCCATGAGGTCTTCGCTCTCACTTGGCATGCTGATGTTGGTAATATCATGCATATGGTGCCTTGCATTGCTTATTGTATACATTAAAGATGTCATCTGCTTAGTTTAGACATGCTTTGTGTCAATGCCATCTGTTTAGTTTCTTTATCGTATATGTGAATCATGCAATGCCATCTTGTCTAGCCAGGCATCATATATGTGAATTTTGCAATGCCACCCTGGTTAGCCAGTCATCTTATATATGAATTATATCATGCCATCATTTTTTTATTACGTGTTAAATTTGTCAACAATTTTAGTACATTCAATTACTCTTCCTGTGCATCAGCCATTTGGCACGGTCATGGAAAAATCTGGAGTGGAAACAAGGTCTTCAGAGCAGACAATGCTATCTGACGAAGCGCATGTCTTGCTGGTTACCGATAGCTCCTTAGAGGAGGATTCGGAGACAGATGACCAGTCATATCCCCCCCCCCCCGAGGTGCATGCCCTAACTTGGCAGGGTTATGTTGCTCATATCGTGCATATGGTATCTTGCATTGCTATGTCATTTGCTTAGTTTAGACATGCTTTGTGTGAATGCCACTTGTTTAGTGTCTAATTACCATATATGTGAATTATGCAATGCCATCTTGTTGCAAGACATTATATATGTGAATTATGCAATGTTATCTTGTTGCGAGGCATTATGTATGTGAACTATGCAATTCCATGCTGTTTAGGCAAGCGTCATATATGTGAATTATATCATGTCATCCTTTTTTTGTATTTCTCATTGCTTTTGTTGACAATGTTTGTACATTCAACTGCTCTTCCTGTGCATCAGCAATTTGAATTGGTGATGGAGAAATCTGGAGTGAAAACAAGGTCTTCAGAGCAGACAATGCTACCTGCTGAAGCAGATATCTTGTTGGTTACAGATAGCTCTTCAGAGGAGGATCCAGAGGCAGATGACCAGTCCTATTATCCCCCTGAGGTGTATGCTCAAACTTGGCAGGGTTATATTACTCATATAATGCATATGTTGTATTGCAATGCTTAGTTTTTACATCATGTACACAATATTGAATGCCATCTCCTTAGTTGACACATCATATATGCGATTGCCCTCTGCTCACTTCCTTAGTATATAAATCATATATTTTAATTATGTCATGCCATGATGTTTACATAGACAGCATGTATCTGAATTATGGCATGCCAACCCATTTTCTAAAGACATAATATAGTTATATCATCTCATCCTGTTTACATAGTCATCATATTTAAATTATGTCATTCTATCCGTGAATTATATCATGCCATCATGTTTCCATCGACGGCATGTTTTTGATTTATGGCATGCCAACCACTTTAATAGACACATCGTATAGTTATATCATGTCATCCTGTTTACATAGTCATCATATTTTGAAGTATGTCATTCTATCCTATTTAGTTAGCCATCATACATGTGAAATTGTGTCATGCTATCTTGTTTAATTAGCCATCATATATGTGAAATTATGTCCTGCTATTCTGTTTGCTTAGACAACATAAATGTGAATTATTTCATGCCCTATTTTCTTCCCTACTATCCCTTGCACCTGTCTATCTTACAATGTCTGTACATTCAATTACTTTTCTTGTTTATCAGCCATTTCAATTGGAGGAAGTGATGGCAGTATCAGTGGGAGTAAAAACACGGTCTTCAGAAAAGATCGTGCTACCTGTCGATGCAGATAGAACCATGGTTGTACTTGCCCAAGAACCAGCCCCACCACACATAACCCACACTCATGCAGATTATACCCCTACCCAGTTGGACAGAGAACCAGCTACACCCCTTCTAACCCCAACCCCAGCAGATAGACACCCAGTTCCCGTTGACACAGCACCGTCTCCACCACAGAGCACCCAAACACGAGCAGTTAGTAAGGCAACTGCAGTGCCCAAATCACGAGGACCACCACTCCGAACCCAAAGTCAACGCTTAAAGCAGAAGAAGAATTGTTCTCAGGTCAGGTTCCATAGCTACGGTTCATACTACTTTGCTCTTGCATCACTGTATTTACTGATACCAACTAATTTCAAATTTGAAGGATGCAATTGAAACTCCAATGGCGCAACAGGTATGTTTTAAGCATGTTTCTTCAACGTGTTTGGCTGTTTGCTGTTGTAACTTGCTCTATGTTGATTTCAGTTTCAATTGAATAAACAGTTATGTTCTCATGCCATGCACATTACAAGTGTTGTTATTGTTGTGTAGTTTCCCACACTTATATTCTGTCTATGCTGCTTTGTCTTAAATAGATATGATTCGAACTGTATCTATCTTGATTTGGCAACATAAACTAGAATGATATAGACCATACAGTGACCATACTACATAGATATATGTTTGTTTCATGCTGTTATCCTGTCCACCTTACTACTGAACTGGTTTACCAAAATGAGTTTCATATACTACATTGTAAACCTGAGATGAGTTTGTTTGTTTCTCCTTTAGAACGCGGATAAAATATTGGAGAAGAGTACCCTGTTATGCAATGGTAAAGGAAGTAATGCAGATAAGGTTCAAGATAGTGAGACATCCCTGTTGGTTTCCAAGAAAGCTGATAAAAACTATATTGAAGACACTGAGACAACCCCAAGGTCCTGTCTTGATGTAGTGTTCGAGTTACTGGCTACCACTGCTGGCACCAGCTCTTCGAACTCATTGCTTGAATCAGTTCGGCTTCTTGAGTCTCAACTTCAAGTTGAAAGACATTGATCAGATGTTATGCGACAGGAAGCCGAAGGACTGAGGAAGTCCCTGCAGAATTCAGATGCATACTTTCTGGTGCAACAGCAAGCGCTGGAGGACTTAAGCGCCAAACAAGAGAAACTTAATAAGCTTGCTAAGCATCTTGCCAGCATTATGGGTACCCAAGATATTGTTTCTTGAGCTCTTCTGAACTGGTTTCAGTTCTGGACTTGTTTTGCTGCGGCGTTTATATGCTGCTGTGTTCCCTATATTTGCACTGGTGGCGAACTTTGATGCCCAGTGGATGTAATATGTGTAATAGCCGTGATAGCCTAATGTAAGTTGCTTGCTTATTTATTTCCTTGTTGTCTTCTTTATTTGTTTGCTTGTAGTCAGTGCAGTTCTTTTTATGCGGTTTGCTAGTGGCTGTAATAACCTATTTTTAAAACTAGGCCACAATAACCATGGGCTAATATTTACTGTAGTGACACTGGGCCTCCTACGGGTCATAGAAACAGTGGCCTTCTACGGGTCGTAGAAACAGTGGTCCTTCTACGGGCCATAGAAACAGTGGGCCTTCTACGGGCCGTAGAAACAATGGGCCTTCTACGGGCCGTATCATCAATGGGCCTTCTACGGGACGTATCATCAATGGGCCTTATATGCGACGTATGATCAATTGGCCAAACATGGGCCAAACAGACCGCATTCTGGTCGTAAACGGGCTAGAGTTGGAATCGTCCGTTCATGGGCCGACCATAACGGGCCATCGTTAATAGGCCGTATTTGATGACACTATGAAAACGGCCCAACATATTAATGGACCACAAACGGGCCGACGGTAACCACGGTCTGAATTTGGCCCACAAGCAGAAAATGACAGTAACGGGCCGTAAGTAGATGAATGCTGGAAATGAGCCCAAGAATAAATGGGCTCTGAGAAGGCCGAAAGATAACATGGGCTGGAGACGGCCCAACGGAATAACGGACCATTAATGGGTATAAAGTGATACAATGTCATTACAGGCCAGTTTCACCACGGGCCGTTAATGGGTGTAAAGTGATACACTGTTCATTACGGGCCAGTTTCAGCACGGGCCGCTAATGGGCCAAGAGTTACAAAGGGCCTCATATCGGCCGAAAGACATCATGGGCTATACATGGGCCATAAGTGAAAATGGGCTGGAATCATATTGGACGGCCCAGATGACGCTACTGGGCCTAATTCGGATAGGGCGTAACGGACTTGGGTTAGCGGGTTGTAAATGGGCTATATGCGAACAGGCCGTTAACATGCTTTCCATGGGCCAGCCCGCCAGCTTTTGACCAAGTCAAATGGGCCGGCCTTTTCACAGGAATGGACCACTGTTGGGCTGTGCCACATGTTGACGTATCATAGGCGCCTTCTGTCCAGTGAGTGGATGACATCTGTCCCAATGATGAGCCGACACGTGTTTCCTCTAGCCAATGATGATTTTACACGTGGAAAATCCCCATTGGTCGGGGCTGTTAACGGGTTATCGGATCCAAAACCCGACCCGATAGCTTAACGGCATTCCGTTACCGTGGATGCCACGTGTTGGTCACCCTTGACGAAAGCACTTCTGTGACGCGCGATTTATTGTCATGGAAGTGGACACTTCTGTGATGATAATTTTAGTAATGTCATGGAACACTTCTACGACAGCACAGGTATGACTATCTTGATTCTGTCATAAATTTGTCATGGATGTACATGCATGACAAAAAAGCGACCTACTGTGACAAACACGTATCATCACGGAAGTGTATTTTTTTGTAGTGGAAGGAGCATGGTCTTGATCAGAGAGCAAGAAACCCAATGATGATTTAATTGCAATAGGGCGACAATCGGAGATGTCAGCCAGCTTAGAGTCTGCATGCCAATGAGAATCAAGAATAGGGGCTTTGGCAAATCTCCCATTGAACAAATGGAAATGACAAACAAAGTCAGGCCAAACACAGTCTCTGAGTCTATATCTAAAATGTCCCACCTAATAATTTTCCACGGAGAACCAAAACGAACGGGAATTGAGTTTCACCACATTGAACCCTTTGCAAATCCCACAGAGGAAACATTGGAGGGCCACACCCACCGATTCCACCATGAGAGGAAAAGTGGCCGATGAAAAAGATACCACCAAGAAGAAATCTTTGGAGCCTCGAGAGGGGGGGAAATGGACCGTGGAACCAAATTTTATTCTCACCTAATCGGCCAGGGCAATCCCTGGAGCAAAGTCCCAATGTAGGAGGCCCTCCATGGGTGGAGGAGCTAGAGATCGCCATGGGAGGGGTGGTGGGAGGAGGGGAGGGAGGTGGAGGAGGCCATGCCCATCGTTTGAATTATGGGATTATTACCCTTCTTCCCAAGACTGTTGGTGCCAATAAGATACAACAATTTCGTTTGATATGCTTACTTCGATGCATTTATAAACAGATCACTAAGGTGCTTACTGTTAGATTGGAACCTTTTGTTGATATCCTGTTCAGTAGACATCAAAATGCTTTTATCAAAAAGCAGGATATCATGGATGGGATTATGTCTCTGCATGAAATTCTTCACCATACATATGCTAGAAAAAAATTGGGATTGTCCTCAAACTATATTTTGATAATGCATGAAATTCTTCACCATACATATGCTAGAAAAAACTGGGATTGTCCTCAAACTATATTTTGAGAAGGCATACGACAAGGTAAACTTGGAGTTCCTGTTGGATTGCCACAAAATGAGAGAATTTCATCCGCAATGGATTGAATGGGTTAGAAAAATTCTGGTAGGGGGCACGATTAGTGTAAAACTTAATGATGACATTGTGCGCTACTTCCAAAGCTCGAAAGGGGTACGTCAGGGGGACCCTTTTTATCCTTTTTTGTTTAATCTTGTTGCGGATTGGTTGACCAAAATGGTGCTTAAAGCCCAACAGAACGGCCTATTTAAAGGACTAGCGGCTGACTTGATCCCCAATGTGGTAGCTATTCCGCAGTATGCATATGATATAGTATTATGATTTGAAGATAATCCTTGGAATGCTCTTAATATCAAAATGCTCATGTACCTTTTTGAAGTTATGTCTGGCCTGAAAATCAACTATTTGAAAAATGAGATTTTTTTAGTATGTGCTGACGATGAAACTATGCGATTGTACGCTGAGATATTTAACTGCTAGATAGGCTCTTTCCCTATCAAATATCTAGGGATGTCTGTTAATTACGCTGGTCTAAAGTGTAGTGATTGGGTGTTTGTGGATGATAAGTATGTTGACCAATGTGAGGCTTGGATTAGTAAAGTGCTTTCTATAGGAGGAAGGCTCATCAAAGTAAATTCTGTACTTTCTCATGTCCCAACCTTTTACATGTCTAAGTTCCTGCTGAATAAAACCAATTTGGAAAAGTGGGATAAACCCAGAAGGAAATTTTTCTGGCACAGTAAAGGAAAAAAGAGGGTATCATATGGTGAAGTGGAGCCATGTCTGCAGATCTAAAAAGAAAGGGGGCCTTGGGGTGAAAGACTTGAGAAAATAAAATATTAGTATGTTGGTGAAGTGGTGGTGGAAACTTGATAAAAATAAGGGTCTTTGGCAAGATATTGTTAAAGCAAAATATTTGAAAAAAACTACAGTTGCTATGGTAAAGCAAAAAGTTAGCGATTCTCCATGTTGGAAATCTCTACTAAAAGTTAAATAATATTATATGGCAAGTAGAGGGATCAAACTCAATAGTGGGGATGTGGCTAGACTTTGGATAGATGAATTGGAAGGTAGGATGCCCTTTAAAGACAAATTTCATGTACTGTTTGAAATATGTGTTGAACAAAACCATACTATAGACAAAATTGGGGCTTTGAATCAGGTTTCTTCCTTTAGAAGAAGATTGTCTCCTGAGATGATGAACCTGTGGGAAGACATGACGAATGATATTTTAACTGTAAGACAAAGTGAGCTCCCTAATTAGGTGTACCGGAAGCTTGATAGGTCTAAGAAATATACTACAAAATCAATATATAGATGGTTGGAGAGAGATCTAGCTGGATCGGGCTTCAAATGGATTTGGAATGCCAACGTACCTCTTAAAATCCAAATATTTATGTGGCAAATTTTTCAGAATGCTATTCTTACTAGAGAAAACATAAAAAAGGCAGTGGCCGGGAAATCCTTGTTGTTCATTCTGTAATCAACTAGAAACAACTCAGCATCTCTTGTTCCTATGCCCAGTATCTAGAGGTGGTGTGGAGAATTGTTGGTTCTCTACTGGGGACTGAGTGTTGCCCCAACTCTGTTTGGCAGTACTACACTTGGGTATATGCATTTTTACCTGGTTTTGATAAGTTGTATACTGTTGGCTTGGCAGCGATATGTTGGGCCATTTGGCTTGCTCGGAACCGTGCCACATTTCATTGGTACGACGACATGCTATACAAATGGTTTTTAACCCCTTTCCGCGATGGCATTTGGAACCGTCGCCAAGTGAGTGTGGGCGATAGGGGGGTCCTTCCCACTGAGGGAGTCCTGGACTAAGGGGTCCTCGGGCGTCCGGTCTGTTGGAGATGGGCCAGACTATTGGGCCATGAAGATACAAGATGGAAGAGTTTCCCCCATGTCTGGATAGGACTCTTCTTTGCATGGACGGCAAGCCAGGCGGCCCGATATACTATTTCCTTTCTATGTAACCGACTTTGTATAACCCTAGTCCCCTCCAGTGTCTATATAAACTGGAGGGTTTAGTCTGTAGAGACAATCATAATCAGATAGGCTAGAATTCTAGGGTTTTAGCCATTAAGATCTCGTGGTAGATCAACTCTTGTAACCCCCACACTCATCAATATTAATCTAGCAGGACGTAGGGTTTTACCTCCATCGAGAGGGCCCGAACCTGGCTAAACATCGTGTTCCCTGTTTCCTGTTACCATCAACCTCAGACGCATAGTTCGGGACCCCCTACCCGAGATCCACCGGTTTTGACACCGACATTGGTGCTTTCATTGAGAGTTCCATTGTGCCATCGCCAAGAGGTTCGATGGCCCCATCAATCATCCACAACAATATTGTCCAGGGAGAAACCTTCCTCCCCGGACAGATCTTCGCGTTTGGCGGCTTCACACTGTGGGCCAACTCGCTTGGCCATCTAGAGCAGATCGATAGCTATGCCCCTGGCCATCAGGTTAGATTTGGCAGCTTGAACTATGTCGTGGACATCCGTGGAGACTTGATCTTCGACGGATTCGAGACCACGGCAGTAGCCGCTCCCTATCACCACAATGAACATGGCTTAAATATGTCATCGAACTACACCCAGGAGATGGAACCTACAACCGCTCTGGTTCTAGATCCGGAGCAGATCACGCCATCCGAGGACGGGAGGCTTAGCCCCGCCATGGAGGTCGCAGACACAGCGGCATTGGAGCCGCACACAGACCCAACATCAAGTGAGATTTGTGTTGCCAGAACCTCGGACACATTT
Source organism: Triticum dicoccoides (assembly GCF_002162155.2). NCBI lineage: Eukaryota > Viridiplantae > Streptophyta > Magnoliopsida > Poales > Poaceae > Triticum > Triticum dicoccoides. Next base: position 465,836,134 of record NC_041382.1, on the reverse strand, counting down.
CCGGCTACAGGTTCCGAGGCACGTGCATCCACGCACGACGAGCTTGATCGGGCGTCGATTGTTGAATTCAGCTCCGTGGACATCTTCTGGCACTCACCTTTAGGCGACGTGCTAAACTCATTAAAAACACTCTCCCTAGCGGGGGACTCACAACCGAACTATATCCAGTTTGAACTGGAGGCCGATGACGGAGAATTTCGCTTCCCACCCCTCGCCCACTTAATAGCCACTGTCGAAGACCTAACTGACATGCTCGATTATGGCTCCGACGACATCGACGGTATGGACGACGATGCCGGAGAAGAAGAGGCCCAAAACCCGCCGTTTACTGGACGCTAGACGACACTTCCTCGAATGACGTATACATGGTGGATGCACCAAAATAGAATAGCGGCAATGACAAGGAAGATCCAGTTGAGGATAAACCTCCCTAGATACAACCAAAGCGCCTGCGTCAGCGGCGTCGCTCTAAGTCACGCCGCAGCAAAGATAGCAACACCGGCACATGAGAAGATAACACTCCGGACGGTGCCGAAGACAATGAAGACCCCGTTCAGCCAACTTCCGAACAGGATGAACGGGAAGATGGGCAAGTTAGCCCTGGTAAACAGGCCACGCACGAAGACTCGGAGGACAGTAATTATCTTCCGCTCTCCGAGGATGTGGCGAGCCTCGGCACTGAGGATTTCATCATGCCTGAGGAACCTCTCGAGCAGGAGCGCTTCAAGCGCCAGCTAATAGCCACTACAAGGAGCCTGAAAAAGAAGCAGCAACAGCTTCAGGCTCATCAAGACCTGCTCAATGACAGATGGACTAACGTCCTGGAAGCCAAGGAATATGGCCTCAAACGACCACTCAAAAGTTACCCGGAGCACAAATTACTACCTCAATTCGATGACGAGGCGCTGGAGGCCGTGCCATCAGCGCACAATGCGGCTGACCGATCGCCACGTGGCCGGGACAAAGCGGCAACACAAGCTGAACACCAGCTCGCCTTACCTCGCCGTAAAGGCAGAGACAAAACTGCTCAGGGATACACGTATGATCTCCGACAAGGCCTGAAGAATAAAACAGGTTCGGCCAGATTGATCTATAGATCACGGGGGCGTGCCTCGACGCACGACGATGGCTATCAAGCCGAACATGGAAAGTACAATTACATCCGAGCCGAAAGCTGCAGACAGACTCCATCCAAACTATGTCACGAACTGGCCCGATATAGAGGCACCGCACACCCTCTATGCTTCACTGATGAAGTCATGGAACATGTATTCCCAGAAGGGTTCAAACCTGTGAATATCGAATCATACGATGGAACCACAGACCCCGCAATATGGATTGAAGACTTCATTCTCCATATTCATATGGCCCGAGGTGATGACCTTCATGCCATTAAATACCTCCCCCTAAAACTCAGAGGGCCAGCCCGGCACTGGCTGAATAGCCTGCCCGAAAATTCCATTGGCAGCTGGGAGGACTTGGAAGAAGCCTTCCTGGACAACTTCCAAGGTACATATGTTCGACCTCCGAATGCCGATGACTTAAGTCACATACTTCAACAGCCCAGAGAGTCGGCCAGGAAACTCTGGACTAGGTTCTTAACTAAAATGAACCAGATCATCAACTGTCCCGATGCCGAAGCCTTGGCGGCCTTCAAACATAGCATCCGGGACGAATGGCTCGCCCGACACCTCGGCCAAGAGAAGTCGAAGACCATGGCAGCCCTTAAGGCACTTATGACTCGCTTTTGCGTGGGCGAAGATAGCTAGCTAGCCTGTAGCAATAACAGTGCAAGTGAACCTGGCACTGCGGAAGCCAAAAATAGCAACGGCAAGCCCTGACACAACAGACACAAGTGTCGAAACAACGATGACAATACCGATGATACGGTGGTCAACGCCGGATTCAGTGGCTCCAAGTCCGGCCAGCCGAAGAAGACGTTCAAAAGGAACAATTCGGGCCCATCCAGCCTGGACCGCATACTCGATCGCCCATTCTAGATACACGACACTCCTGACAAACCAGCCAATCACAACAACATAGACTATTGGGTTTTTAAACAGGCCGGCAAGTTAAATGCCGAGAAAAAGGAGAAGGGGTCGCAAAGCGAAGAC
>NC_041382.1:465752059-465833781 GCF_002162155.2 Triticum dicoccoides | reverse complement strand
AAATTAAAAGGGTAAACATGATATACGCTACCCACATCCCCAAGAGAGAGCGCAAACGCGTGCTCAGGGACGTCTATGCGATAGAGCCAGTCGCCCCAAAATTCAACCCATGGTCGTCATGCCCGATCACTTTCGATCGTAGGGATCATCCGACCAGTACCTGTCATGGCGGGTCAGCCGCACTGGTCCTTTATCCAATAATGGATGGATTTCATCTCAAACGAGTCCTCATGGATGGTGGTAGCAGCCTGAACCTGCTCTATCAAGATACAGTGCGCAAAATGGGCATCGACCCATCAAAGATCAAGCCCACCAACACCACCTTTAAAGGAGTTATACCAGGGGTAGAGGCCCGCTGCTCGGGCTCAATCACATTGGAGGTCGTCTTCGGATCTCCGGACAACTTTCGAAGCGAGGAGTTACTCTTCGATATCGTCCCCTTCCGCAGTGGCTATCACGCACTGCTCGGACGAACTGCGTTTGCCCAATTCAATGCGGTGCCGCACTATGCTTATCTCAAGCTCAAGATGCCCGGACCACGCGGTGTCATAACAGTCAATGGAAATACGGAGCGCTCCCTCCATACCGAGGAGCACACCACTGCCCTGGCAGCATAAGTATAGAGCGCCGTCCGCAAACAGTACCTTAATTCAGCAGCCGTACTACCAGACACTGTCAAACGAGTCCGGACTACCATGCGCCAGGACAGCCCAGCTTGTCAAGAGCTCAACTAGCAATTCAGCCTCCGTTCCAGACCACACCAAGTGGCGGCGTTCGCGCTGCGCGTACATAACTACGCACTCAAAATATCGTGGGCATAAACGGAGGCATAACTAGATTGTGATCCATAATAAGGCTCGACCTCCCTGGACACGCATACTTTTTTTTCTTTTTCCCTCCTCAGGTTTCCTTTCTGCAGGTCCCTCTCGTCGGCCTCACAATCGGTCCTTTCGAAGAACGGACACACCAAGGTGGCAAGTAGCATAGACGTGCGGGGGAATCTCTATATGTCCCTCTTAGCGATCACTCTACCTGCTTTCAGGATCCGTACGCAGCTCCTCCTTGGTCTTGGCATGTCAAATAGCCACTATCGCTTCTCGCACCTTTTTGTTCACATACACTCTGACATATTAATTAAAATTATAATGGAAGCAGTTTGCGGCCCAACATACGTGGCACCTTCTTCTTCTTTATTTTTATTATTTTAATTTGCATCCGTACACCTTGGTACGTCGTAATCCGCCAGGGGCTTTATTACGCCCCACCCTATGGCAACAAGTCTAAACACTTTTACAGTATAGTTCGGCACCCCGAATTTAGCATTATATGCATTGGCTCTGAATCATGTCTTTGGTCAATAGTTGGGTTGCCCGTCTCCTGTGCTCACTACCTTACGTTCCGCTACATCGGCTAGGGTAGTAAAGGGAGAACTACTGCGATTGTGTCCTGATTTATCCAGATGAGCACCTTAGTAGAGAAAGCCAAAAACTGACTGTCGTGATGCAGTGTGAGCCGGTCAGCTCTTCGGAGGTTTCAAATCTTTAGCAATTTTTCTGAATTACGCGACGAATCGGTTCTCATCCGATCAGGTGTTTACAGCGCCCTAGTCTGGACACTAGGGGCTGCGCCTATATTTTCATTGTCAAACTGCTATGGCTAAGTGAGGGTAATAAAGCCACATAGTCCGATTTCCTGGTTCGTTGCGCTAAACACCTCCTTTAAGTACCAAACTCTTGGATAAAGTGTGTTTAGATTCATCCCAAACACCCCCTATACTACCTACATGGGGGCTGAAGCCGACGACTGGCCAACTCTCAGATTTGATAAAAACGGCCACACAGGAGGTAATTTTTTTAACTAAACAAAACATGAAAGCATTATATTACATATCATGCCTTGTTTTTATCATACAGGACGGGATTACATGAATGTATTCATTCGAAAATTATGTCTTTAGCACATTGCTCCGCCATAATGCGGGATCCCTTCAGAACATCTTCAAGATACTGCTCAGGCGTGCGGTGCTCCTTGCCCGCAGGCGGTCCTTCGGTCGCGCGCTTGACGGCATCCATCTTCGCCCATTGTATCTTGACGCGGGCGAAGGCCATCTGCGCACCTTCTATGCAGACCGACCGCTTAATGGTATCAAGCTGCGGGCAGGCATTGAGCAGCCGCTTCACGAGGCCGAAGTAGCTGTCGGGTATAGCTTCTGCAGGCCACATCCGGATTATGAAATCCTTCATGGCTAGTTCGGCCACCCTATGCAGCTCGACCAACTGTTTTAGCTGGTCGCTAAAGGGCACCAGATGTTCTGGTGCAAGATATTGCGATCGGAACAGCTTCTCCATTGAGCTCCCCTCTTCGGCCCGGAAGAATTCCGCAGCATTAGAAAAACTGTGTGGCAAATCCGCAAACGCCCCTGGAGAACTCCAAATGTGAGTCAGTAAGAGATACCTCGGGCTCACATACTCGCTTTGCATAATGAAAGCCTTACCCGCCGTGATCTTCTTGGCCTCCTGGATCTCCCGGAGGGCGCCTTGGGCTTCGGCTCGGGCCTCTTGTGCGCTTTGGCGGGCCTTAGCGAGTTCGGACTCTTGGTCCGCATTCTGGTGCTCCAAGGATTCACATCTCTCTACTGTGTCCTGGAGCTCCTACTAGACCTCACCAACCCTGGCCTCATGTTTTTCTTGGGCGGCCTTTTCATTTACCGCTCTCTCCTCGGCCTCAGCCAGTGCCTTTTTGAGGGCCTCCACCTCAGTCGCCGCCCCTAATAAATGACATGGCACTGTGAGCAGCTTACATTATTCATCCCTTCTGGACATACACAATATCATTGCATACCTTGGGTATTCTCCGGCTGGTTTTTCGCATGGCCGAGCTCTTCCTCGGTCCGTTCCAGCTTCCACTTTAGTCCGGAGACTTCAGCAGCATGAGAGGTCACGGCCAGTAGCGACGCCTGCTTACTCACAAAGACATGTATGATTAGTTTCCTGCGGATGGCTATTTGGTCCTCTATTCGGCTTTTCTTTCTGAACACCGGACAGAGTCTCAAGGGCTACTGTCTATACTGTAACTTACTTTTCACATAAATGCAGTGCTTATCTCAAAGCATGTTAGAAGGCTCGCACAGGCTTCGGAGCAGACTGAATCTTCTCAATCACCGCACCCATGAGGGTACGGTGCTCCTCGACGATGGAGGCGCTTCGCAACGCCTCTAGTAGAGTATCCGGCGCCTCTGGTTGGACAGAGGTCACCGGCAGAATGGGCACACCTCCTTTCAATGAAGGAGGCTGCTGGATAGATTCTGGAGCTGTATAGGTCTCCGGGACCACATTCAGCTAGGGGCCGAATTGGACATAGCCCCCACCGCCAGTCTCCATGGGGATCCGCTCCCCCATGTGTTCGGCGGCTGAGGTCTCACCCTATGGCATCGTCTTGACGACCTCCTGCGTCTCTCCCTGGCCGGGGTCCTTCGGGGAAACACCTCGGCATCATCCATAGCCTTGGGAGAGGAGGCCGTTGGAAGGGACCCGCTGTCCATCACCTTCGGATCCAGCGAGTTCCCCGTAGACGAGGATCGGTCGAGGGCGGAATGGGCCGGACTGCAAATGCATGATTCAACATGTTAGAATTAGGTGAAAGAGGAGGATGTACAAATACTTCAAGGTCTTCGGATACTCACGATTCGGCCAGGGCTTGTCTCGAGGGTGCCCCTCTAGGCTGTTGTCGACGTCCCATGCGGAGCTATCTGCGAGGGAAGCCTTTCCCTTCTTGGACGCCTCCGCCTCCAGATCTATGGAGGCCGCCCTCTTCTCCCCCCCCCCCCTCGGGGAGGGGGAAGTTGCTTTCTTCCTCCTCTTCCTCCTCCTTACCGTCTTCGACGATGGAGTGAGTTTCAGCATCTTCAGACGCCGCGTCCAAAGTATCCTTGGGACGGAGGCCTCCTCTGGTCCCCTTGACCTTCTTTTTGGCCTTCTTTTCCGGCGCCACGTAGGGCGCCAGAACCAGCATCTTTGTCAAAAGCGGGATGGCTGGTTCCTTGGGCAGCGAAGCCGAACATCGGATCCGCTCTGCCTTCTTCGTCCAACCCTGAAAAGGCAAAATAGGGAAGTTGGGGCATCCTCCTTGAGCAAGCCATAAAGAGATACGCCTTGAAGCATGGAATACTTACCGAACTGGCGGGATGAGCCAGATCGTGTCTGCGGTCCTCGGTTGTCTCCGGCCACGTCTCGTTGGCGTTGAAGAGCACCTTCCAGATCTCCTCGCGTGTAGTTCTGAAGAAGTGTCACAGGGTCTTGTGCTTGGCCAGATTGAACTCCCATAGATGGCAAGTCCGGTTCTGGCATGGAAGGATCCGACGAATTAGCATCACCTGAATCACATCGGCAAGCTTGACATTCTTGTCCATCATGCTCCTGATGTGCGTCTGAAGTGCAGTAAACTCATCCAATGAAGACCAATCCAGGCCCTTCTCCTGCCAGGAGGTAAGCCGCATTGGGGCCCCGGACTTGAATTTGGGAGCCGCAGCCCAGGTAGCATCGCGGGGCTTAGTGACATAGAACCACAGCTTCTGCCACCCCTTGACGGTCTCCACGAAGGTGCCTTTGGGCCACGGGACGTTGGACATTTTTCTCACCATGGCGCCTCCGCATTCTGCGTGTTCGCCACCCACCACCTTTGGCTTCACATTAAAGGTCTTTAGCCACAGTCCGAAGTGGGGAGGGATGCGTAGGAAGGCCTCACACATGACGATAAATGCCGAGATGGTGAGGAAGGAATTGGGGGCCAGATCATGGAAGTCCAACCCATAGTAGAACATGAGTCCGCAAACTAATGGGTGGAGGGGAAATCCCAGCCCACGGATGAAATGAGGGATGAACACAACCCTCTCATGGGATTCTGGAGTGGGGATGATCTGTCCCTTAGCAGGAAGCCGATGGGCGATCTCCCTGGACAAATATTCGGCCTCCCTAAGTTGGGTGACGTCCTTCTCCTTGACGATGGAGGCCATCCACTTGCCCTGCACTCCGGACATGGTTGGAGTGCTTTCTTGGGGAAGGAAGGATGAGAACTTGGGCGCTGGAGCTCGAGAGTGGGTAGACGGAAGGAGAGAAGGCGTGGGTGGAAGAGATGAATCCTTATCTCCTTATAAAGACGGTGAATATCAAAACGCCTCCCCTCTCGCCATGAAACTCGCCTATTCCCGAGGGGTCGTGCAGGCGGCACGGTTGGATTACCCATACCCGTATTGATGAGGATTCCGCAATAAGGGGACATGATCTCTGCTTTGACAAGACATGCCAATAAAACCGCATCTCGAAATATGAAGCAGCAGGCCGAAAAACGGTTCGAAATAATGATCGGGCGGGGACGTGATATCACGTTACAAAAAGTTGTCAGCAGATGGGACTCGTGAAATATTATACTCTCTGCGGGGGGTGTGTGGTACTTGTTTTGCAGATCCGGACACAGTCGTTGTTCGAAGACTATATTCGTCGGAGTATTCGGAGAAGAAACCCGCCTTGCACCGCCGAAGACAATCTGCGGGCTGGACACCTCATCATTAAAGCCAGGTTCAGGGGCTACTGAGGGAGTCCTAGACTAAGGGGTCCTCGAGCGTCCGGTCTATTGGACATGGGCCGGACTATTGGGCCATGAAGATACAAGATGGAAGACTTTCCCCCGTGACCGGATAGGACTCTTCTTTGCGTGGACGGCAAGCCAGGCGGCTGGATATACTATTTCCTTTCTATGTAACCAACTTTGTATAACCCTAGTCCCCTCCGGTGTCTATATAAACTAGAGGGTTTAGTCTGTAGAGACAATCATAATCAGATAGGCTAGACTTCTAGGGTTTTAGCCATTATGATCTCGTGGTAGATCAACTCTTGTAACCCCCATACTCATCAATATTAATCTAGCAGGACGTAGGGTTTTACCTCCATCGAGAGGGCCCGAACCTGGGTAAACATTGTGTTCCCCGTCTCCTGTTACCAGCAACCTTACACGCACAGTTCGGGACCCCCTACCCGAGATCCGCCGGTTTTGACACCAACACCCACACGACCCGGAAACTGTCGGGGACAGGCCCTCTGGCACACAAAATGAGCTCATGTGTGATCTGGCAGGGCATCGAAACCCAATCGTTTCCGTTCGTATGTACATCCCACACAGTGAATCCCAGAAAATAATTTCTGTTCGGATGTATATCACACACAGTTCTTTGTGTGGAAATGTTTGTGCAAGGTGGCCTAGCGCAAACAGTTCGCTGCTGGAAGCCATGTGTGATTGTTAGTTGATCGAACAGGCCTACTTTCTAGAAATCGTTTGGGTTGTTTGAGTTCATCGCCCACGGTGTTGTCTGAGTAACCATCTATAGTTGAAAACCCCAATAAGTAGGGTAATTAGCCTATTATTGATAATCCATGTACTAATCAAATTGATATTTCTTATAAAACACACCAGGTATTTCATATCCGTATAACATCAACCAGGATTTCATAATCGAATTACATCAGATAGCTTCGGCACTCAGTTCCGCCGTTACACAACAGCACCAAGTTTCACATGCAACATCAAAAACCTTTGGAAATAACATCATACATGGTAAATAGATAGATGAATCTCGTTTGGGAAACTGCAGAAGCGGAACACAAATATTGAGCCTTTAGTGATGTTGAATGTCCTTGCAACTTTAGGCCAGTGGCTATGGATAATTGTCCGCCCAACCTTCGTCCTCTTCAGCAAGACTTCAATATTGTACCGTGGGTGTTGAATGAATACCTTCCTTGCCTCTTGACCATTCAGGTGGTTCGAGAGGTAATCATCATTGAACTGCTTTGAAAAGTACTGAAAACAAAGATATGCATAAATTGCTGTTATAAATTTTGAAATGGCGCAAGGGGTAAAAACAAGGTAAAAGAGTTAGTACCATCCTATAGTTGACTGATGTCTTCTTCATTGTGCAAACAAAGATCTTGCTGTTATTCGTCGCAAGTTTCTTCATCCTAACAATCCTTCTGAGTTTTGACTTGACTGATATTCATGGACATGTCACTTCCCCATATGCAAAATGGGTCGAACAGTGGGTCTAAGCCTCTGACAGCAGGACGTGCATGTGCAAGACCAAATTGTAAGAAACCTAAATATTAGATTGATTCCTGCAACTGCACAATAATGTGCTATTAGCCAAAGCACCATGCTTGAACAAACCTCGATAGTAAACCGCAGTGTCTCCCATTGTTTCCCTGCAACACACATAAGGAAGATCTTGATCAGGTTAACTGAGAGTTGTCATACTATCAGTAGAACATGTATTGAGTACAGCCAAATTCGATTGGTGTCACATGCATAACAATACAAAATTGTACCCACAACAATTGCAAATCAAATTGTAGAACTGAACCAAATAGTTAAATGGACAGCAAAACAAATGAACCAAAATAGTTAACTGAGCACGACATTGCAGAATAGAAACATGTACTAGAAGATAAGACAGTTAACAAAACAAAGAATTCTTGAGAACAGTACTACAAAATGTAGCAATTGTTGGACCAAAGTGTTAACTGAACATTACATTTCAGAGGACCAAACTATTAACTAAACATCAGATTGCATATTAACATTACAGAGGACAAATCACTATAAGGCACTGGTGGTACCCTCGAGAAAATAGCACAAACTGTATTTTAAAGTAGACAACTGCGTGGCGGTGTCGACGATGGCCTCGAAGACGAGGTGCCCCTCCAAGATGTAGCGGTCAGCACACATGGAAGCCATAGCAACCCCATGCGCACGTGCGTCCGCATGCTACTGAGCTCCATGTTATACTGCATGCAAAATGGTTGTGGGCGGCGCTTAATTGGAGGAGGGGGACAGTGATTTCGGTGGAAGGTGTAGCGCCATCGATCGGGGCATGTGGGACGGGAAAGGAGGAGGATGGTGTTGGTGGGGTGTGGATTACCTGACCATATCGATGAGGCCACGCAGAAAGAAGAAGGGTCGGCGGTGAGGAGGCCGCGCAACAAGAAGAAGGGTCACCGGTGAGGAGGCGGCGCTGCAAGAAGAAGGGTCACCGACGAGGAGGTGGCGCGGCAAAAAGAAGGGTAGCCAGCAAGGAGGAGGCACTGCAAGAAGAAGAGTCGCCAGCGAGGAGGCTGAGCTGCCAGTAAGCAACCGTGAAGGTTTGAACTTGGGAAGCAAGGAGGAACAATGGAAATGTGGCTTTTGGTGGGAGGGAGGGGCGGGTAGATAGATATTTCTATGGTGGCAAAAAAATTCGCCTGATGCCGTGAGAAACTGACGCGCAAGTGTGGTTCAAGCGAGGACAGTGGACTGTAGACGACGAAGCTTCCTGCGTAAGCCAGACAAGACGGTGCGCCAAGATATTTTTTTATCGCATCCCACACGATTCTTTCTAGTAAACAGTTTGTGGTATACCTGATTTTTTTCATTATGTTTTGAAAGACAAAATGGTGTTCCGGAGGGAAAGGATGGTGTTTGAATTGCTAGAACATTTACGTATAGTGAACATGCAACTAGTACATGAGTGTTGTGTTTAAATTTGGAATTATTCTGGGTTCGTTTAGCATTTTTATGCATAAATTGAGTTTCTGGGCATTTAATGTGCGTAATTCAAATTTGAACTACAAGTACATGCTCCAGTGCACCAAAGTTTGTTGAAAAATCACATGTGTGTCTTTGGGTGAATTTATAGGCCCCATGCAAGAAATGGGAATGAAATTCAGACATCTGGGCGCCGTGGCTCGGCCGAAAAGATTGGGAAACTTGGTTTTTTAATTCCAGTAAATCCAAAACTCGCCTGAAAATCATGAAACTTGGCATGGTGTCATGACATGGCACCAACATGCCGCGGTAAATTTTTTGGCCGAATTGGGACAAGCTTTGGTGTAAGCTTCTTGCAAACCAGAGCTTCCCTCAAGAAAGCTCGTGGTTTCGAGAGGGAACGTGTCACCTCCGTGTGTGAAATGACATACGTACACTGCCTTCTCCCACCTTAATTTTTCTACACAGGTAGATTATACCAAATAGAAGTATCATGCTAAATTTTGGAATTATTCCGGGTTCGTTTGGCCTTTTTATACATTAATTGAGTTTCTAGGCATTTAATGTGCATAATTCAAATTTGAACTACAAGCACATGCTCCAGTGCATCAAAGTTGGTTGAGAAATCACATGTGTGTCCTTGGGTGAAATTCTAGGTCCCATGCAAGAATGGGAATGAAATTCAAACATCTAGGCGTCGTGGCTCGGCCGGAAAGATTGAGAAACATGGTTTTTTAATTCATGTAAATCCAAAACACATCTAGAAATCATGAAACTTGGCATGGTGTCATGACATGACACCAACATGCCGCGGTAATTTTTTTGGCCGAAATGGGACAAGCTTTGGTGTAAGCTTCTTGCAAACCGGAGCTTCCCTCAATAAGGCTTATGGTTCCGAGAGGGAACGTGTCACCTCCGTGTGCGAAACGACATACGTACACTGCCTTCTCCCGTCTTAATTTTTTTACACATGCAGATTAGACCAAATAGAAGTATCGTGCTAAAATTTGGAATTATTTCGGGTTTGTTTGGCCTTTTTTATACATTAATTGAGTATCTGGGCGTTTAATGTGCATAATTCAAATTTGAACTACAAGCACATGCTCCAGTGCATGAAAGTTGGTTGAAAAATCACATGTGTGTCCTTGGGTGAATTTATAGGTCCCATGCAAGAAATGGGAATGAAATTCAAACATCTGGGCATCGTGGCTTGGCCGGAAAGATTGAGAAAGTTGGTTTTTAATTCCTATAAATCCTAAACACGCCTGAAAATCATGAAACTTGGCATGGTGTCATGACATGGCACCAACATGTTGTGGTAATTTTTTTGGCCGAATTGGGATAAGCTTTGGTGTAAGCTTCTTGCAAACTAGAGCTTCCCTCAAGAAGGCTCGTGGTCCCGAGAGGGAACATGTCACCTACGTGTGCGAAACGACATACGTACACTATCTTCTCCCGCCTTAATTTTTTACATAGGCAGATTGGAACAAATAGAAGTATCGTGCTAAAATTTGGAATTATTCCGGGTTTGCTTGGCCTTTTTATATGTTAATTGAGTTTTGGGGCATTTAATGTGCATAATTCAAATTTGAACTACAAGCACATGCTCTAGTGCACCAAAGTTGGTTGAAAAATCACATGTGTGTCCTTGGGTGAATTTCTAGGTCCCATGCAAGAAATGGGAATGAAATTCAAATATTTGGGCGTCGTGGCTCAGTCGGAAAGATTGAGAAACTTGGTTTTCTAATTCCTTTAAATCCAAAACACGCCTGAAAATCATGAAACTTGGCATGGTGTCATGATGGCACCAACATGTTGTGGTAATTTTTCTGTCCGATTTGCGAAGGCGCACACATTAACAATCAATAAAGTCATTTTGGAACAAGTGTTGCCACGTTAAAAATCAGAAACACAAATATTATTGAAACCCTGGGCGCTCTACTTGCCAATTACGTGCCTCCACGCGTCCCCTTTTTTTATTGGCTAGGAGGTGCCATGCGGGGTAGCTATTTGAGTACGGGAGGCGTGCGATCAGACCCATGCGCGTGCTCATCAGAAGGAGAGCCCTTTGACCTCTACCCGCCGTGCACCTCCCTCCCAACGTCTCCATTAATGTCGCCCGAGCCCCTGTATTACAGCGTGGCTATATGTCTCACTAGACTGAGATTTAACAGAAAAAAATGAAAATCTGAAAAGAAAGTTTTGCATGGATCTTGATGTAAGATCTAACAGACCTATATAGCATCGACTGAGATTTAACAAGAAGAAGCGTGATGAATATAAGGACGATGACAGTGGATAATAATTGTATTACATATTTAGGAATGTAATTAAAATTCCCGCAAAAAGGAACATAATTAAAAAAAGCCACATGCGGCAACACGCAAAATACACAAGGGCAAAAGAAGAAGGAAGACAACGATCTAGCTCGCTGATCTCTACTTTCTTGATGCGTTGCTGCAGGCCGCGTGAACTAGTCTCCACGGTGAGCGGCGATGAACTCTTTCTTGTCCTCAAGATGTTGCTTGAGAGCATCCACAGATTTCTCCACCAGCCTTCTGCGCTCAATGCGCAACATGGCATTCTCGTCCATAAGTTTCTCGAAGATGACGCCGGTCCTCTTCAACAAGGTAGTGGTCTCCTCCTGCTACTGCGCACTTCCGACGATCTTCGCCCTCAGCAGGTCGCGCTCGGCCCGGAGCTTCGCATTCCTCTTATTTAGTTGTCGGATGACGCCGGTAGCCTGTTGAAAAGAGGCTTTCATGTCGTCTTACAACCTCGCCCAGACGGACATCTGATCCATCTGGCTATGGACGATCACATGCATGCGCCTGTAAGAGTCCTCGCCTTCCCGTGAGACATTTCCCAGGCCGCCGCGACGCGGGAGGACATCTCTGATGCATTTGCGGTGCGGCGGGACATCTCTTCTGCTTCTGCGGCGCGGCCGGACCAGTCTGCCGCATCGACGGCGCGCCGGGACCTCGGTGCTGCTTCGGCTGCGCGGCGGGGCCTTTGTGCTGCTACAGTCATGCGGCGGGACATGCCGGCTGCGTTCGCGGCGAGGCGAGACCTCTCTCGTGCTTCTGATTCCATGCTCGCATCTGCCTGGTGGCAATCTCTCGACCCAGAACTCGCGCTGGCCATGGCTAACACAAGGGAACAATGATGAATGACTTGTTTGTTTTTGTGGATGAGGAGTTGAGGAGGAATGTGTAGTCTTCTTGGAGTAGTAGTATTTATAACCGAGTACTAATACGCTCCTAAGTGGGAAACCGTTTAGGTTTTGATCGGTGTGAACAAGTTTGCAATTTAGAATGTGACGAGACGCAGGCTCAAAATTTACTAACGATTATAAGTGTGGCACTACTCCCGGAAGGCGTAACATGGGCACGTACGCCTTCTCGGCCGCGTACGTGGCGTTTGCACCATAGGGTGCACTGCAATAGGCAATGTCAGCACACGTCTTGTTCCAACAACCGTGCATGCTAGTTATTACCATCGCGCATGCTTCTTTTAATTAGAATGTGTGTGCCTGTCTAGCACACACATGTTGATCTATCTAACTGTTTCAGTTTGTTGTGGCTAACCACAAACAGTTCATCCATGTGAAGTGTATGCCATAAATCGTAGACACTTTGATCTAGCTGACCCATTTCTGTTATGTTGCCTAATCGGAAACAGTTAATCCTTCTGAAGCGTATGCCCTCAATCGCACACACCTTTATCTAGTTGCCCATTTCTATTGTTCCTCCTCGTCACAAATGGTTCATCAGAGTGAACCGTATGCTGTATATCGCACACACCTTCATTTGGCTGCCCATTTCTTTTGTTCCGCCTCATCGCAAACAGTTCATTGAACTGAACCGTATGCCCTGCATCGCACACACAACTAAAATTTGAACCGTGTTTGATGGCTCCGCCATTGCAAATGTTTTGCACCTTTTTTGACGGTTCTTTTACACCACCGTTTGTGATTATCGCATCGCACAAAGTTTCGTCGAAGGGTCTCTGATTGTAATGTCGTGTTAGCAGCATCCTGTAATAGTGTTTGAACATATATGGATAAACACTCTGTTTGAGATTGTGTTTACAGCTTGTGCCTTTTTGATATATTGGGCAGGGTTACAAAAGACTGAGATGGTGGAGGTGGTGAAGAGGGGCGTGAAGATGCTGAAGGAGAATGCCTCCCAGATGTTGCTGCTATGTGGTCCGCCGGTCCCAGCCATGAGTGGACATGAAGACAACTGAAAAAGACTACTACTGCAGGTTATGCTTCTTTCATCTTGTCCCAGATGCTTCTGTGAAGTGGAGCTCATGCCAGGTGGTTAGAGGACGTCATCGAGTTGATCTTCGTGTTTGAATGTGGTAGTCTGCTTTTGAACTATAGTATGTGTTCCTGGGTCCGATGCTGCCTTTTGTACTATCCTGTTGTACTTTGTGGTTGTTTGTAGTGCGGTTTGGGTGACATCAGGTTTTCTCCCCATGGTCTGTTGTTCCTAATGGCAGGCGTAGACAGTGGGTTTCCTGATGTGTGCTCTGAACTCGCTGCTGCTCTTTCCCTAGCCTTGCTAGTTTCGATTATCTCAGACTATGTATTTCCGTTATGCTAACTGACATGTCTCTAGCGTATTTATAATGTTTTATTGTTCCATGCTATTATGTTATCTATTCTGGATGCTTTATATGCATTAATATTCTATTTTATATTATTTTTTGGACTAAATTGTTAACCCAGAGCCCAGTGCCAGTTTCTGTTTTTTCCTTGTTTTTGAGTTTTACAGAAAAGGAATATCAAATGGAGTCCAAACGGAATAAAACTTTACGATGATTTTTTTGGACCAGAAGACACACGTAGTATTTGGAGAGGAAGTCAGAAGAGTCCTGAGGGCTCCACAAGCCCTCAGGGCGCGCCCTAGGGGGTGCGCCCCCGGCTTGTGGGTCCCACGGGACTCCTCCAACCCAAATCTTTGGCCTATAAATTCAAAAATATTCCCAAATGACCAGAAGCGTCCACCAAAATACTTTTTCACCGCCGTAACCTTCTGGACCTGTGAGATCCCATCTAAGGACCTTTTCCGGCACCCTGTCGGAGGGGGATTCGATCACGAAGGGCTTCTACATCAACTCTGTTGCCCTTCCGATGAAGCGTAAGTAGTTTACCACAGACCTATGGGTCCATATCTAGTAGCTAGATGGCTTCTTCTCTCTTTTTTATCCTCAATACCATGTTCTCCTTGATGTTCTTGGAGATCTATCCGATGTAATCTTCTTTTGCGGTGTGTTTGTCGAGATCCAATGAATTGTGGATTTATGATCAGTTTATCTATGAATATTATTTGAATCTTCTCTGAATTCTTATATGCATGATTTGATATCTTTGTATTTCTCTTTGAATTATCGGTTTGATTTGGCCAACTAGATTGGTTCTTCTTGCAATGGGGGAGGTGCTTAGTTTTGGGTTCAATCTCGCGGTGTCCTCACCCAGTGACAAATTAGGGGTAGCGAGGCACGTATTTTATTGTTGCCATCAAGGGTAAAAAGATGGGGGTTTCATCATATTGCTTGAGTTTATCCCTCTACATCATGTCATCTTACCGTTCTTATGAAATTAATACTCGAGATGCATGCTGGATAGCGGTCAATGTGTGGAGTAATAGTAGTAGATGCAGGCAAGAGTCGGTCTACTTGACATGGACGCGATGCCTATATTCATAATCATTACCTTGGATATCATCATAACTTTGCACTTTTCTATCAATTGCTCGACAGCAATTTGTTCACCCACCGTATTATTTTCCTTTAAGAGAGAAGCCTATAGCGAAACCTATGGCCCCCGGGTCTATTTTCCATCATATATTTTCAGATCTATAAACCAAAAAACCAAAAATATCTCGCTGCAATTTATTTACGTTTATTTTGTTTTATGTTTTACTCCCTCCGTTCCCAAATATTTGTCTTTCTAGATATTTCAAATTGACTACAACATACGGATGCATGTAGACATATTTTAGAGATTCACTCACTTTGCTTTGTATGTAGTCACTTGTTGAAATCTCTAGAAAGACAAATATTTAGGAATGGAGGGAGTAGTAATCTTTTATATCTATCTCTATCAGATCTCACTTTTGCAAGTGACTGTGAAGGGATTGACAACCCCTTTATCGCGTTGGGTGCAAGTGTTTGATTGTTTATGTAGGTGCATAGATTGGGAACTTGCTTGTATCTCCTACTGGATTGATACCTGTTGGGGAACGCAACATTTCAAAAAAAATCCTACGATCTTGCAAGATCTATCTAGGAGATGCATAGCAACAAGGGGGGAGAGTGTGTCCACGTACCCTCGTAGACCGAAAGCGGAAGCGTTTTGTAACGCGGTTGATGTAGTCGAATGTCTTCACGATTCAACCGATCCTAGCACTGAACGTACGACACCTCTGTGTTCAGCACACGTTTAGCACGATGATGTCCCTCGAGCTCTTGATCCAGTTGAGGACGAGGGAGAGTTCTGTCAGCATGGCGGCGTGGCGACGGTGATGATGAAGTTATCGGCGCATGGCTTCGCCTAAGCACTACGACGATATGACCGAGGTGTGTAACTATGGAGGGGGGCACCGCACACGACTAAGACAAATTTTGGAGTGCCTTTGGGGTGCCCCCTGCCCATGTATATAAAGGAGGGAGGGAGAGAGGCCAGCCCTCCTAGGGGCGCGCCAAGTGCAGGGAGTCCTACTAGGACTCCCAAGTCCTAGTAGGATTCCCTTTCCTTTTCGGAGTAGGAAAGAAGGAAAGAAGGGAGAAGGAGAAGGAAAGGGGGGGCCGCGCCCCCACCCCTTGTCCAATTCGGTTTGGGCAGGGGGGAGGCGTGCGCCACCTCGTGGCCCTTCTTCCCTCTCTCTACTAAAGCCCAATAAGGCCCATTAACTTCCCCCGGCGAATTCCCTTAACTCTTCCGTACTCCGAAAAATACCTGAATCACTTGGAACCCTTCCGATGTCCGAATATAGCCTTCCAATATATCGATCTTTACCTCTCGACCATTTCGAGACTCCTCGTCATGTTGGTGATCTCATCCGGGACTCCGAACAAACTTCAGTCATTAAATCACATAACTCATAATATAAATTGTCATTGAACGTTAAGCGTGTGGACTCTATGGGTTGGAGAACAATGTAGACATGACCGAGACACATCTCCGGTCAATAACTGTGACACCCCAAGACCGGCGCTCCAGATGCCTTTCCTGTTTTCGGGTTTCGTCGTGTGATTTGTCTTGCTTGTTGCATTCCTCTTTGCATATTTTGCATTGCATCATGTCATCATGCCATCATTTTCTCAAAGCTAACTAAAACTCAACCAATTAAACTGTATGGATATTCGATTCATTTAAATAGAGGGATATTCACTATGGTGATTTCTCTTTAAAACATATTCTCCCAATATTTTAGGGAGCTATAAAAATTATATTCCAATAATTTGGATTCACCGTTAAACACACTTGCAAAATATCCCAATGCCTTTGTTATCTTAATTCTTTGTCTCCAACTTTGCCATATATTCTTTCATCATATTCCGGAGCTCCACCAAAAATCCGAACATTTTTGGACACTTCTATAACCAAGTCCTTGTTCAAACCCATTTGAATTAAATTCAAATGAGTTTGAATTACATCTTTCAATCATGCCTCTCCTATTTCTCGTGGACCGTGCACATTTTTACGAGTCCGTGAAAATTATCCCCATGCCCAGATTCCACCCCTACCTTCTCTTTATTTTCTTTCTCTTTTCTGTTTTGTTTTAAAATGGAAAAGAAAGAAGAGGAGAGAGAGAGCAGCCTTGCAACCCATCAGCCAAGCCGGCCCACCAAATCCCTAGGCCCATCTCCCGCAGCCCACCTGCTCTAACGCTAGGCGCAGCCGAACTCTCTCCCTCGATTCCCTCCTCCTTGTCTCCCTGGTCGTGTCACCAGGAGAGGAGCGCCCGCGCCCGATGCCCTCTGCCCGATCCCATCTCCCTCTCGATCCCTCCCTCGCTCGAGCCCTCCAGGCTCCTCCCATGGCGCCCGCATCCCTCTTCTCCTCCTCGCCTCCCCGCCGCATGGCCCGGCACCTGTCGGTGTCAAAACCGGTGGATCTCGGGTAGGGGGTCCCGAACTATACATCTAAGGCGGATGGTAACATGTGGTGGGGGACACAATGTTTACCCAGGTTCGGGCCCTCTCGATGGAGGTAATACCCTACTTCCCGCTTGATTGATCTTGATGATATGAGTATTACAAGAGTTGATCTACCACGAGATCGGGGAGGCTAAACCCTAGAAGCAAGCCTATGGTATGATTGTTGTTGTCCTACGGACTACACCCTCTGGTTTATATAGACACCAGAGGGCTAGAGTTACACAGAGTCGGTTACAAGGGAGGAGATCTACATATCCGAATTGCCAAGCTTGCCTTCCACGCAAAGGAGAGTCCCACCCGGACATGGGACAAAGTCTTCAATCTTGTATCTGCATAGTCCAACAGTCCGTCCAAGGGATATAGTACGGCTGTCCGAGGACCCCCTAATCCAGGACTCCCTCGGTAGCCCCCGAACCAGGCTTCAATGACGATGAGTCCGGCGCGCAGATTGTCTTCGGCATTGCAAGGCAGGTTCTCCTCCAAATCCTGAGTACCTGTCGTAACGAGTTGTGTCCAGCCTCCCATGAATGTTGCTCTCCTCGGCTTCTGTGCCTTAATAATGGCTATATTCCACGTGTCAAGCGAATGTGAGAGGTCGGGGTGTTTTTACATTTACCACCCTAACCAGGCAGATGAATCGTATATTTAAACAGTCAGGGATCTTCAGATCTAGATCACACCACCTTCCCACAGTGAGTATCCATCGGAGCATGCCCGAAAAAATCCATCCCATCATGGCCGGCCACCGCAGCTCCTCCTCTCACCCCCGTAGCCCTAAGCCAAGTAGTTGGGAGAAGTGTTCTATTCCCCATAGCCAACTAGTAGAGTTGCAGACCCAGGGGTTTCTCCCTCCTGCGTACATGGTCCCCGTCCGAGCCGGACTAGCCACTTATAATGGCGGAGATCAAGCGGAAAGCTTTCCCAACCCATCCACGGGGGAGCGGGTATGCCTCGTCCCTTATTTACTGAGGGGACTCGGATTTCCAATCCATCCATTCCTCCGTGGGCTCCTGGAGTTCTATGGCCTCCAGCTGCATAACTTTACTCCCGCCTCCATATTACACATCGCAGGCTACATTGCCCTTTGCAAGATGTTTCTGGGCTATGAAGCTCATTTCGAGCTATGGCAGAGGCTATTCTGCCTCGTGCCCCGTACACAGAAGGGGTCAATATTTCAAGTGGGCGGAGCCGAAATATGGCGCATCGTCGGGACCGGATACCTGTCCGGTACTCCGAAGAAGACATTCGAAGACTGGCCTTCGGAGTGGTTTTATATGGAGGACGTTCCCCTTCCAGACCCTATTAGGATGGGCCTTCCTGAGTTCAACAACGCCCCTTTGAAGAAACGTCGTAGCTGGCGCCCTTGGAGCCCCCAGGAGGAAGATAATAGAGAGGTCCTTTACCTGATGAGCCGTATAAAGACACTGGTCGAATCAGGACTGACAATAATCGAGGTTATGTCAATATGTATAATGTGGGGGGTGCAGCCACTTCAATACCAGGGACAACCCATGTGGCACTTCAATGGAGAAGACGATGCCACCTGCTGCTTCCGTAAAGGTCCGGACTCCGCCGCCACTCTGGCAAAAATACTGTCTGATTTATATAAGTGAGAGGAAGAGGAGTTCATCCGTATTAAGCTGCGAGATGGATTCTCCATGTACAACCCCCCAAACTGGGTGAGCTGCTGCTTTTTACTCCAAGCCTTCCCGCTTTCTTTGTCATAAATATTTACCTTGCTATTTCATAGCAGGAACTACAAAAGGCTGTGAGGGAGATTCACAGCCCATCTCCACATCCAGAGGACCCTAATCGGGCCCTCGATCCCGGACTCGAAGAAGATCCGGACATATTGGTGGAGCTCATCGACAAGACGTTTTATCAGTTAAGCTGCTATGGTGCCTTGGTGGCCATCACCGCTGATTATACTGGACTGGTCCCTGCATCGCATGTAAGTAAAACCGGAGTCCCAACTTCTGAGAAGGATCCCCTTTTTCGTACTTCACCCACCGCACATGTATGGTGTCTTGCAGGGAAGGCCCTCGGGACGCCATGCCGAACCCGTAGTGACTCACCAACAAGGGGCACCGAAACCGGGTAGGCTTAAAAGGAAGGCGGTCAGGATTGAGATGTCATTGCAGAGGTATGAAAAAGAACCCTGCTCCGTGGTTATTGTCTTTAAAATATAATAACGTCCGTGGCCAAAACAAGGAAAAACGCTCGTCGGACCGTATCCGGAGAGCCTGCCGGCCATGCCTCCACCAGCCGGGCTCCAGAGCTGGACTTGGAGGCAGATGCTAATGTGGGGACAACGCCAGATATTCCTCCTGCCGAGGATGCAGATAGGTTGTCCGCTACAAATTTCGAAGTGGAGAGTGCCATGAAGCACAGGCGTCGTCGGGCCGTACTCCGCGACCCCGGGTTTTCTGAAGAGGTGTTTGATGCCTTCAACTCAGGGGACGCGTACATCCAAGCTGCTCAAAATGGTCTTGCCAGAGCCACGGACCAGTATGTAAAGGATATACGGGTAAGAAAATCTGATAATTATATATATATACCAGTAGCCCCTGAGACTTGAAACAGTTGGCACAACTGATTTAAGGATCATTATTTGCATAGGTTCTTACTGAGAAGAATACCCAGTTGTCTCAAGAGCTGGAGGAGTGCAAAGCCCAGCTACGGGCCGCAGTTGCCAAAATGGAGGAGTCCAAGAAGGCCCCATCTGGTAACACTTGTTCCTATCGAAAAGAACAAGATATACCGGTTAATATTTGGCTTGCATGCTAATCTAATCAATAGATTCTACAGATGATCCCGGAGTGAGTCCGGAGGAGCAACATGCTCAACAACAGCTGAAGGATGGTGAGCGCATGCTTACACAAGTTAGGCGGGAGAAAAACGATCTCCAAGATGCCAATACACGGCTGGATGTTGAACTGAAAGATGTTCAGGCCTAGCTGGATGACTCCGTAAATGAGAATAAGAGGCTTCAACGCGGCATTTTCAGTAAGTGCTTGAGCGAACTTCTATAGAGTTCGGCGAAGAAACCAGCTAACAGAGCTATATCTGTAGGTATGCTGACGGGCCGTCCCAGAGAGGAGATGCCCGGGTCTGCGGGAGATCTTCTGCCAGAGCTCTCACAACTGCACGAACAAGTTCGGCAGGTGATGCAAGACCTTGCCCAGGCCTTGTGGCCATGTGCCTCCCTGCCAGGAGGCATGGGAGAGCTTGTAGAGATACTCAAGGGAGCGCAACGGTGCTTCCGATTGTGGAAGATATGTGCCTGTCGACAAGGTGCAAGGGAAGCCTGGGCCATGGTGAAGACTTGATATACCAAGGCTGACCCAAACCATATGGCCGAGGTCGGGCCTGTAGGGCCTGACGGGAAAGAGATCCCCGTCAGCTTGGTGTATGACCAGGTGAAATTAGCCGCAAAGTATTCCCAACAGGATTGTAGGCTAGACAGCATGTTGGATGGTATAGAAGAAGAATTTAGTCAGTCTAAGTGACTGTGTACTTTGAGTGACATATATTGTCCCTAGCCGGATTGTAAATCATTTGTCATGGCGGACCTTTTTGCTTCGACCTCCATACCCGACAGTCCGGAGTGTATCCGAATACCCGCTCAGTTATGTAAAAACCGGGGTACGCGTGGAAACCAGGCATAGGGGTGATAAGTGCTTGAACAGACAAGTACCCAATTAGTTATGTTATATTACATGGATAGTAAGAAACAGGGAGAATAGTTCCGTTAAGGGTTCCTTTCCTCGGGTACGCATGCATTAATGTGCATGTCCGAACTGCGACACAGACGCAGGATATAAACATCTGGGGGTATGTATTCTAATAAGTAAAAAAGTCATCCTTTGTTCGCCGACTGAATATTCCCTTAGGAACGCTAGCTTTCAGCTTCACCCAGTCTGAGGTACACGTCCGGCTGACCCGGCAGTAACAATCGCAGAGGTGCTCCCCTTATGCCCTAGTCGAATTAACGGGAACGTAGGGCATAAACACAAGAGCTAGGCAACCCAACTTGGCCAAAACTTAAGTCATATTGATGCATATAATGGCAAAGAAAAGGTGCATGTGTAAAAATAACACATGTGTGGCAGGCATAGAGCCCGGATCATAATTATATTAAGCTTCTATATAAGAAGCCCCCAGGTATAATGAGCGCGCTTAGCGCGTACAAATTGTGCAGTCAAGACACATTTTAACCTATGAAGGCCGCGAAGAAAAGGAAGAAAGACAGAAAAATATAGATAACGAATATATAAAAAATTGAAGGAGGTAAGGAGACGAACACAGAGTCCGGCGCTAGGCGTAGAACCTTCGGAGTCTGGCCGCGTTCCATGGGTTTGGCTCGAGTCGATTGTCCGATGCTTCCCACAGACGGTACACTCCACCGGTCAGAACTTTGTCAATAACAAAGGGACCTTCCCATTTGGGTTTGAGCTTGTCCTTTTTCTTCTCTGGTAGGCGTAGAACGAGTTCGCCAACATTATAAGTTTTGGCCCGTACTTCTCTGCTTTGATATCATCGAGCATGTTGTTGATAGAATGCGGATTGGGCTTTTGCCACGTCACGCTCCTCCTCCAGGGCGTCCAAACTGTCCTGTCGATCTAGCTCGGCTTCTTTCTCTTCGTACATGCGCACGCGAGGTGGGTCATGAATGATGTCGTAGGGCAGTACCGCCTCTGCGTCGTACACCATAAATAAAGGTGTTTATCCGGTAGTGCGATTTGGCGTGGTCTGCAACCCCCATAGTACAGAGTCGAGCTCCTCAACCCAGTGCGTATCTGATTCCTTCAAGGACCGCACTAGTCTGGGTTTAATGCCGCTCATTATAAGACCATTTGCTCATTTGACTTGACCATTAGTTTGAGGGTGATAGACGGATGCATAATCGAGCTTAATGCCCATATTGCCGCACCAAGTTTTTACCTCAATGGCTGTAAAGTTCGAGCCATTATCGGTGATAATACTGTGGGGGACACCATAGCGGTGTACAACCCCGGATATGAAATCTATCGTTGGTCCGGGTTCGGCCGTTCTAACTGCTTTGGCCTCTATCCATTTGGTGAATTTATCCACCATAACCAATAGGTACTTTTTCTTATGGCTTCCTCCTTTAAGGGGTCCGACCATATCAAGCCCCCAGACCGCGAAGGGCCAAGTAATGGGGATTGTTTGGAGGGCGGTAGGTGGCATATGGCTTTGGTTTGCAAAGAGCTGGCAACCGACGCAATGTTGAACGAGGTCCTGTGCGTCTGCTCGAGTTGTCGGCTAGTAGAAACCTGTACGGAAGGCCTTACTTACAAGGGCCCGAGCTGCGATGTGATGGCCACCGAGTCCAGCATGAATTTCTGCCAAAAGTTGACGTCCTTCCTCCTCGGAGATGCACCTTTGCAGTACTCCAGTAGCGATTTTCTTATAAAGCTCTCCCTCGTGGACCTTGTAGGATTTTGACCGTCGCACAATGCAACGTGCCTCATTTTGGTCCTCAGGGAGTTCTTGCCTATTTAGGTAAGCCAAGAAGGGTTCTGTCCACGGGGCGATGACAGCCATAATCACGTGGGCCGAAGGTGTTATCTCGGTGGCGGAGCCTCCGATTACGTCAGAGTGTTCGGGGTCTGGTGTTGTGGCCGGATCCGGACTATTGTTGTCGGTCTCCCCTTCCCACACCACGGATGGCTTAAACAACCTTTCCAAGAAGATATTAGGTGGGACAGGGTCGCGCTTAGCGCCGATTCGGGCGAGGATATCCGCCGCTTGATTGTTTTCTCGGACCACATGGTGGAATTCGAGCCCCTCGAATCGAGCTGACATTTTGAGGACGGCATTGCGATAAGCCGCCATTTTTGGGTCCTTGGCATCAAAATCTCCATTTATTTGAGATATTGCGAGGTTCGAATCCCCACGCACCTCTAGGCGTTGAATGCCCATGGAGACTGCCATCCGGAGACCATGCAATAGGGCCTCATATTCAGCTGTGTTGTTGGAGTATGTGTATAATATTTGGAGTATATATTGGACCGTATCTCTAGTTGGGGATGTCAGGACGACGCCTGCTCCCAGACCCGCCAGCATTTTAGAGCCGTCGAAGTGCATGATCCAATTGGAGTACGCGCCGTATTCTTTAGGGAGTTCAGCTTCTGCCCATTCGGCGACGAAATCAGCCAGTACTTGTGACTTAATGGCTCGTCGTGGTTTGTATGATATGTCGAACGGGAGGAGCTCAATGGCCCATTTAGCAATCCGGCCCGTGGCATCGCGGTTGTTTATAATGTCATTGAGTGGAACCTCGGAGGCCACCGTAATTGAACACTCTTGAAAGTAGTGTCGTAGTTTTCGGGATGCCATAAAGACCGCATATGCTATCTTTTGATAATGTGGGTACCGGGATCTGCATGGAGTGAGGACAATAGATACGTAGTATACCGGCTTTGGAAGCGGGAACTTATGTCCGTCCGTTTCTCGTTCGATGACGAGCACTGCGCTTACAACCTGGTGTGTTGCCGCTATATATAACAGCATTGGTTCACCGATGTTTGGCGCGGCCAAGATTGGGTTGCTGGCCAAAGCAGCTTTTATTTCTTCCAATCTGGTTGTGGCCGCATCCGTCCACTCGAAGTGTTCGGTGTGCCGGAGAAGGCAATAAAGAGGTAATGCCTTTTCTCCCAATCAGGAGATAAAGCGGGTTAAGGCAGCCACGCATCCAGTTAATTTCTGGATTTGCTTGAGGTTTGTTGGGATAGCCAACTATGACAGAGCTTGGATTTTAGCCGGATTCGCTTCAATTCCTCTGTTGGAAACGATGAAGCCCAAGAGCTTTTCGGCGGGTACACCGAAAACGCATTTTTCCGGATTGTGCTTAATGTCATATGTTCGGAGATTGTCGAACGTGAGCCTCAAGTCGTCTATCAAGGATTCGACGTGTCTGGTTTTAATTACCACATCATCTACGTATGCCTCCACTGTTTTACCGATTTGTGCTTCCAGGCATGTCTGAATCATGCGTTGATAGGTCGCACCGGCATTTTTGAGCCCGAAAGGCATGGTGTTGAAACAGAAGGGGTCGTATGGAGTAATGAATGCCGTTGCGGCTTGATCGGGCTCCGCCATCTTGATTTGATGGTATCCGGAGTATGCGTCGAGGAAACACAACGAGTCGTGTCCCGCGGTAGCATCGATAATTTGATCGATGCGGGGGAGGGGGAAGGGATCCTTGGGGCAAGCCTTGTTAAGGTCCTTAAAATCGACACATAGGCGCCAGGATTTGTCCTTCTTTGGTACCATCACCAGGTTTGCTAGCCAGTCCGGATGTTTTATGTCTCTAATGAATCCGGCCTCGAGTAACTTGGCTAGTTCTTCTCCCATGGCTTGTCACTTGGGTTCGGAGAAATGCCGAAGAGTTTGCTTGACCGGCTTGTATCCCTTTAGAATGTTTAGGCTATGCTCGGCTAGCCTGCGTGGGATGCCTGGAATATCTGAAGGATGCCAGGCGAAGATGTCCCAATTCTCGCATAAGAACTCCCACGGCAAGGCGTCTGTTGCGGGGTTCAGCTGTGCCCCGATAGATGTTGTTTTTGTAGGGTCCATTGGGTGGACCTGGAATTTGACTATTTCGTCCGCTGGTTTAAAGGAGGTGGACTTTGGTCTTTTGTCGAGTATCACGTCGTCCCTATCCACTGTAGAGCGCAGCGCAGTTAGTTCTTCGGCCGCGAGGGCTTCGGATAATGCTTCGAGGGCCAGTGCGGCGGTTTTATTTTCGGCGCGGAGTGCTATGTCCGGATCACTAGATAGAGTGATGATTCCATTGGGCCCGGGCATCTTGAGCTTCATGTACCCGTAATGGGGTATAGCTTGGAAGATCGTGAATACCTCTCGCCCTAGAAGGGCGTGGTATCCGCCGCTAAACGGGGCCACTTGGAATGTGATTTCTTCGGACCTGTAATTCTCCAGCGTGCCGAATACCACATCTAGTGTGATTTTTCCCGCGCATCGTGCCTCCCGACTAGGGATGATTCCTCTGAAGTTCGTGCTGCTTTGCTCAATGCGGCTCTTGTCTATTTCCATTTTTCTAAGAGTCTCCTCATTGATGAGGTTTAATCCGCTGCCACCGTCCATGAGTACTTTAGTAAGCTGGAAGCCGTCCACAATTGGACTAAGGACCAAAGCGGCTGGAGCTCGGGCTGTGCGGAATTGAGGTTCGTCACTGGCATTGAAGGTTATGGCCGTGTCGTTCCATGGATTTATCATTGCAACGTGGCAAACTTCGGCGAGGCTGCGAAGTGCCCGCTTGCGCCTATTGTTTGAGGCGAAAGTCTCGAAGACTGTCAGTACTGTATTGTTATTTTCCATGGGAGGGTGCTCTGCGGTATTGTTGACGAGGAGATCCTCGCCGCTCCTGGCCACCTGCCGAAGTATCCAACATGCTCTAAGGCTGTGTGTTGGCATGGTATCCGATGTACTGTGAATTTTGCATGGCCCATTGAGCCATCCCTCCAATACGGTTCTGCACCCTGTAGTGGGTTTTGGCTTCTTTGTAATTGGATTGGGTGACTTACGAGATTACACCCTTTTAGTTCAGATAGAGGGTTTAGTTAGAGCCAGAGGATCCCAGAATTGTGTTTGGGTTTTCCAAGTGCTTTCCATCGCATAGTACTTCCGTACTATGGACGCCAAGTCAGCGAAGTGTGTTATATCACGGCAACTTATGGCGTTGAGGATTCCCTTGTCCGTGCAATTTTTGCAAAAGAATGAAATTGCGTCTTCCTCGTGACAGTCCTTCACCTTGCTTATTGCAAGGAGGAATCTAGCCAATAGTGATGTACTGTCTCTTGGGGCTCTTGTCTAATATGGGAAAGATCACTTATGTGAGGGTTGGTGGGTAGATTTAAGTCCAAACCCTGACTCGGTCTGAGACCCAAAGGAGTTTCCGAGCTTGGTAGTTCGGGATCTGGGACGTTGCCCAACGGTACTAGCCTGTTGTTTGATTCTAGGTTCGAAGCTTGGACCATGTCCTCCCATAGACGGGTATCCGGCTCAGAGAGCTCGGGAATCCGGACATAGTTTGTCCTCAAAATAGAGGAAGAATCGCTACATCACTCCTCCACCACCGCTATCTGATGGGTAATCGGCGGAGAGTTAATCTCCCTTTGGTCAGGTTTAAGCCCGATCTGATCATAGTCCTTAGTGACTCCCAAGGCGGTGATGCGATCCAAGAGCTCATTCAAAGAAGAGAGCTCCATTGGATCCATCTGCTCGATGAATCCCGAGCCAACGTGGAGGCTGTTTTTGATGACCCGAGAAGTCATCGTCGGCACGACGGCCGACGGAGCAGTCACGATGAAGCCACCTAATCGGAGGGTTTGGCCTACAGCCAGGGCTCCCCAAGAGGTAACGTTGTACCTGACAACAAGACGAGCCATCAGGCCTTGTCATGACGGCACAGTGGAACTCTCAATGAAAGCACCAATGTCGGTGTCAAAACCGGCGGATCTCGGGTAGGGGACCTGAACTGTGCATCTAAGGCGGATGGTAACAGGAGGCGGGGGACACAATGTTTACCCAGGTTCGGGGCCTCTCGATGGAGGTAATACCCTACTTTGCTTGATTGATCTTGATGATATGAGTATTACAAGAGTTGATCTACCACGAGATCGGAGAGGCTAAACCCTAGAAGCTAGCCTATGGTATGATTGTAGTTGTCCTACGGACTAAACCCTCCGGTTTATATAGACACTAGAGGGGCTAGGGTTACACAGAGTCGGTTACAAGGGAGGAGATCTAGATATCCGGATTGCCAAGCTTGCCTTCCATGCAAAGGAGAGTCCCACCCAGACACAGGACAAAGTCTTCAATCTTGTATCTTCATAGTCCAACAGTCCGGCCAAGGGATATAGTTCGGCTGTCCGAGGACCCCCTAATCCAGGACTCCCTCAGCGCCAGCGCCGCTGCTGCTTCGTCGCTCGTGCCGCCATGGCCCTCCTTGCGTCTCTGCTTCCTCACATGCGGCTCCGCGGCCCCATGTCCACCTCGCCAGCTGAGGGAGTCCTGGATTAGGGGGTGTCCGGATAGCCGGACTATACCTTCGGCCGGACTCCTGGACTATGAAGATACAAGATTGAAGACTTCGTCCCGTGTCCGGAAGGGACTTTCCTTGGCGCGGAAGGCAAGCTTGGCGATATGGATATGTAGATCTCCTACCATTGTAACCGACTTTGTGTAACCCTAGCCCTCTCCGTTGTCTATATAAACCGGAGGGTTTTAGTCCATAGGACA
Organism: Triticum dicoccoides; assembly: GCF_002162155.2. Classification (NCBI taxonomy): domain Eukaryota; kingdom Viridiplantae; phylum Streptophyta; class Magnoliopsida; order Poales; family Poaceae; genus Triticum; species Triticum dicoccoides. The sequence continues at coordinate 465,806,757 of NC_041382.1, read as the reverse complement.
AACAACAATCATACCATAGGCTAGCTTCTAGGGTTTAGCCTCCTCGATCTCATGGTAGATCTACTCTTGTACTACCCATATCATCAATATTAATCAAGCAGGACGTAGGGTTTTACCTCCATCAAGAGGGCCCGAACCTGGGTAAAACATCGTATCCCCTGCCTCCTGTTACCATCCGCCTAGACGCACAGTTCGGGACCCCCTATCCGAGATCCGCCGATTTTGACACCGACATTGGTGCTTTCATTGAGAGTTCCTCTGTGTCGTCGCTTTTAGGCCCGATGGCATCTCCGATCATCAACAGCGATGCAATCCAGGGTGAGACTTTTCTCCCCGGGCAGATCTTCGTATTCGGCGGTTTTGCACTGTGGGCCAATTCGCTTGGTCATCTGGAGCAGATCAAAAGCTACGCCCCTGGCCGTCAGGTCAGATTTGGAAGTTTGAACTACACGGCCGACATCCGCGGAGACTTGATCTTCGACGGGTTCGAGCCGCAGCCGAGCGCGCCGCACTGTCACGATGGGCATGATCTAGCTCTGCCGCCGAACAGTGCCCTGGAGGCCGCACCCGCATCAGCTTCGACCCTTAATTCGGAGCCAACTGCGCTAATCGAGGATGGGTGGTTGGACACTGCCTCAGGGGCTGCAATCTCTACGGCGATCGAGCCGAACACCAGCCCTATTCTCTGCGAAGCCCGTGACTCCAAGGAGCCGGACTCCTCTCTAGACTTCGAGCCCTCCGCGCCCCTACCGATCAAACCCGATTGGGCGCCGATCATGGAGTTCACCGCCGCGGACATCTTTCAGCACTCGCCCTTCAGCGATATTCTGAATTCACTAAAGTCTCTCTCTTTATCAGGAGAGCCCTGGCCCGACTATGGTCAGCGAGTTTGGGATGCGGATGATGAAGAAATTCAAAGCCCACCCACCACCCACTTCGTAGCCACTATCGATGATTTAACCGACATGCTTGACTTCGACTCCGAAGACATCAACGGTATGGACGCCGACGTAGGAGACGATCAGGAACCAGCGCCTATAGGGCACTGGAAAGCCACCTCGTCGTATGATATATACATGGTGGACACCCCAAAAGAAGGCAATGGCGATGGAACAGCGGAGGATGACCCCTCCAAGAAGCAGCCTAAGCGCCGGCGTCAGCGGCGCCGCTCTAAATCCCGCCAAAGCAAAAACGGTGATTCCGGCATGGGAGATAATAACACCCCGGACAGTGCCGAAGACAACCACCTCCAGCAAGATTCAGCACAGGCGGATGGAGACGCCAGCCCTCATGAGAGAGCGGCAGACAGAGAGGTCGAGGACGATAATTATATGCCTCCCTTCGAAGACGAGGCAAGCCTCGACGACGACGAATTTGTCGTGCCGGAGGATCCCGTCGAGCAAGAGCATTTCAAACACGGGCTTATGGCCACGGCAAGCAGCCTCAAGAAAAAACAACAACAGCTTAGAGCTGATCAAGATTTGCTAGCCGACAGACGGAATGAAGTCCTTGCGGCCGAAGAGTATGAACTCGAACGCCCCTCCAAGAGCTACCCAAAGCGCAGGTTGCTAACCCGACTAGAGGAGGAAGCACCTAAAACCACATCACCAGTGCATGATGCGGCCGACCGGCCACCGCGTGGCCGCGACAGAGAAGCCTCTCGACCCTCCACTCAAGCCGCACCCCGGCGCCGCTCAAAAAATACCAAGGCACGGGAAAATGTGCCAGACCTGCGAGATATATTGGAGGACAAGGCAAGGCAAACAAGATCGATCTACGGATCGCGTGGGCGCCCCACGGCATGAGGCAGTAATCGTCACTCCGGATACAATCAATCCGGTTGGGCCGAACACAGTAGACAAAGCTCGTTTGGGCTGCGTCGTGATATAGCCCAATACAGAGGCGCCGCACACCCACTATGCTTCACAGATGAAGTAATGGATCATCAAATCCCTGAGGGTTTCAAACCCATGAACATCGAATCATATGATGGCACAACAGATCCTGCGGTATGGATCGAGGACTATCTCCTTCATATCCACATGGCCCGCGGTGATGACCTACACGCCATCAAATACCTCCCACTCAAGCTTAAAGGACCAGCTCGGCATTGGCTTAACAGCTTGCCAACAGAATCAATTGGTTGTTGGGAGGACCTGGAAGCCGCATTCCTCGACAATTTCCAGGGCACTTATGTGCGACCGCCAGACGCCGATGACCTTAGCCACATAATTCAGCAGCCATAGGAAAATCGGCCAGACAATTCTGGACATGGTTCCTAACCAAGAAAAATCAAATCGTCGACTGTCCGGACGCAGAGGCCCTAGTAGCCTTCAAGCATAACATCCGCGACGAGTGGCTTGCACGGCACCTAGGACAGGAAAAGCCAAAATCTATGGCAGCCCTCACGACACTTATGACCCGCTTTTGTGCGGGAGAAGACAGCTGGCTAGCTCGCAGCAATAACATGACCAAGAGCCCTGGTAATTCGGATACCAAGGACAGCAGTGGCAGGTCGCGTCGCAACAAGCAAAAGCACCGCATTAACGGCGACAATGCTGAGGATACGGTAGTCAATGCCGCATTCAGAGGCTCTAAACCCGGTCAGCGGAAAAAGCCATTCAAAAGAAATACTCCAGGCCCGTCCAGTTTGGACCGAATACTCGACCGCTAATGCCAGATATATGGCACCCCTGAAAAACCAGCCAATCACACCAACAGGGATTGTTGGGTGTTCAAGCAGGCAGGCAAGTTAAATGCCGAAAGCAGAGACAAGGGGCTGCATAGCGATGACGAGGAGGAGCCCCGCCCGCCGAACAACAGTGGACAGAAAGGTTTTCCCCCACAAGTGCGGACGGTGAACATGATATACGCAACCCATGTCCCCAAGAGGGAGCGGAAGCGTGCGCTAAGGGACGTATACGCGATGGAGCCAGTCGCCCCAAAGTTCAACCCATGGTCTTCCTGCCCGATCACTTTTGATCGAAGGGACCACCCCACTAGCAGCCGTCATGGCGGATTCGCCGCATTGGTTATAAACCCAATTATTGACGGATTTCACCTCACTAGAGTCCTTATGGACGGCGGCAGCAGCCTGAACCTGCTTTACCAACATACAATGCGGAAAATGGGCATCGATTCCTCGAGGATTAAACCCACTAAAACTACCTTTAAAGGCGTCATACCAGGTGTAGAGGCCAACTGTACAGGCTCAGTTACACTTGAAGTGGTCTTCGGATCTCTGGATAATTTCCGAAGCGAGGAGTTAATCTTCGACACAGTCCCGTTCCGCAGTGGCTATCACCCACTGCTCGGGCGAAACGCATTTGCCAAGTTCAATGCGGTGCCGCACTACGCATACCTCAAGCTCAAGATGCCATGCCCTCGAGGCGTCATCACGGTCAATGGAAACACCGAACGCTCTCTCCGAACGGCGGAGCATATGGTGGCTATCGCAGCGGAAGTACAAAGCAGCCTCTCAAGGAAATTCTCCAGTCCGGCCATTAAACGCCTGGACACCGTCAAGCGCGCCCGGAGTAACCTACAACAAGACCGCCCGGCATGTTCCGAGCAAGCGTAGCAATGCAGCCCCAACCCCAGCCCTCGTGAACTTGCGAAACCAGTGTAGCGCGTACATAACTACGCTCTGGAAATACCATGGGCACAGGGGGAGGGGCACCATCATGGCACGCCCGAAACGCGGCTTAAACCGCACTAGGGGCTGCCGATTTCTTAATTTTCTCTTATTTTCAGGACTCCATTCTTCGGAAGGCTTGTCCGGCAGTACAATTGCCGTACAAACGATACAACCAGGGAAGCGGAAAGCTACGCCGCACTATGGAACTCTAAAGTGGTCTCTATAACGAGCAGTATACTTGTTTCACATAACATTCCACAGCTCGCCCCTGGAAAGGACATGTTAAATAGTCCCATCTTTTGCTTATTGCACTATTTGTATCGTTGTGCTTCGATCGCAGCTTTTTTTTAAATAAACAATGCATAGCTTCCGTCTATTATTGCATTACTCTTTTTTACGAATATATGTTCATTAATGACATGTTGCACCCGTACACTTTGGTACGGCCAATACGCCAGGGGCTTAAGTACCCCACAATACGGTGTGAGAAGTCCGAACACTTTCACAAGTGCGGCACCCCGAACTTATAGCATTATATGCATCGGCTCCGAATCATGTCTTGGGTCAATAGTTGTGTTTGCCCGGCTCCTATGTTTTGGTACCTTACGTTCCATTATATCGGCTAAGGTAACACTAGGAGAACTACTGCAATTGTGCCCCAGTTGAGCTGGGCTAAGCACCTCAGTAGAGAAAGCTAAAACTGACCGTCATGATGAGGCGAGAGCTGGTCGATGTTCGAGAGGTTTTCGAGTCCCTAAAGGCTTATGCCACTTAGAGCGAGGAGTCGGCTTTGTCCGGCCTAGGCGTGGATAGCGCCCCGAACTCGGTCTTCCGAACACTAGGGGCTTCGCCGAAATTTAAAATTATAGAATTCTATGGCTAAGTGAGAGTGTTCAAGCATTATAGTCCGATTGCCTTATTCATTGTGTTGAGCGCCTCCCTCGAAGGACCCAAGAATGGGAAAAAGAGTGCTCATGTTTACCCTGAACACCCCGGCACTCGTGGCATGGGGGCAGAAGCCGACGACTCGCCATCTCTCAAATTTGATAAACGACCGCACAGAAGGTAATATTTTAAATTAAAAGGCGTTGCTTAGCGCATATGAACAAGTTTTCAGCGTACAGGATCACAAATGCGAGTTTACTCAAATATTACATCTTTGGAGCATTCATCCGCTATAAGGCGGGCACCCTTCAGGACGCCCTCATAATACGCTTCCGGGACGCGATGCTCCTTGCCCGGTTGTGGCCCGTCCTTCACCAGCTTCTCCGCATCCATCTTGCCCCAGTGCACTTTAGCACGGGCAAGCGCCCTACGGGCACCTTCAATACAGGCAGAGCGCTTGATTACTTCAAGCCGTGGACAGGCATCCACCAGCCGCCTCACAAGCCCGAAGTAGCTCCCAAGCAGAGCCTCTCTAGGCCAAAGCCAAACTATGAGGCCCTTTATGGCCTGTTCGGCCACCTTGTGGAGCTCGACCATTTGCTTCAGCTGGTCGCTCAAAGGCACCAAGTGTCCGGCCTCAGCATACTGAGACCAGAACACCTTCTCCGTCGAGCTCCCCTCCTCGGCTCGGTAATAGGCGGCGGCATTAGACGCACTACGGGGCAAATCTGCGAATGCTCCTGGAGAGCTCCGGACTCGAGTAAGTAACAAGTAATTCACTTTAACATGCTTGCTTTGCATAATGAATGCCTTACCCGCCGCTATCTTCTTCATATCTCCAATTTCTTGGAGGGCTTTCTGGGCTTCGGCCCTGGCAGACTTCGCGCTTTCGAGGGCTGTCGCAAGCTCGGACGCTTGCGTCTTCGAGTCAAGCTCCAAACTCTCGTGTTTTTTCACGAGAGCCTGGAGCTCTTTCTGCACCTCCTCCACCCGCGCCTCCTGCTTCCCTCTCTCTGTGCGCTCCGCGGCCGCTCTGTTTTCGGCCTCAGACAGCGCTTTCTTAAGGGTTGCCACCTCGGTCGTGGCCCCTATAATAGCACGTTGATCCTGTCAGTTTTTGCAACCACATCTTCTCTATATACTTGCGCAAGGTTCTCCCCCCTCTACTCTCTTGTAATGAATTGAGTTTCCCCTTTGAAGTTATCTTATCGGATTGAGTCTTTAAAGATTTGAGAACACTTGATGTATCTTGCCGTGCGTATCTGTGGTGACAATGGGATATCACGTGATTCACTTGATGTATGTTTTGGTGATCAACTTGCGGGTTCCGCCCATGAACCTATGCATAGGGGTTGGCACACGTTTTCGTCGTGATTCTTCGGTAGAAACTTTAGGGCACTCTTTGAGGTTCTATGTGTTGGTTGAATAGATGAATCTGAGATTGTGTGATGCATATCATATAATCATACCCACGGATACTTGAGGTGACATTGGAGTATCTAGGTGACATTAGGGTTTTGGTTGATTTGTGTCTTAAGGTGTTATTCTAGTACGAACTCTAGGGCTGTTTGTGACAGTTATAGGAATAGCCCAACGGATTGATTGGAAAGAATAACTTTGAGGTGGTTTCGTACCCTACCATAATCTCTTCGTTTGTTCTCCGCTATTAGTGACTTTGGAGTGACTCTTTGTTGCATGTTGAGGGATAGTTATGTGATCCAATTATGTTATTATTGTTGAGGGAACTTGCACTAGTGAAAGTATGAACCCTAGGCCTTGTTTCAACGCATTGCAATACCGTTTACGCTCACTTTTATCATTAGTTACCTTGCTGTTTTTATATTTTCAGATTACAAAAACCTTTATCTACCATCCATATACCACTTGTATCACCATCTCTTCGCCGAACTAGTGCACCTATACAATTTACCAGTGTATTGGGTGTGTTGGGGACACAAGAGACTCTTTGTTATTTGGTTGCAGGGTTGCTTGAGAGAGACCATCTTCATCATACGCCTCCTACGGATTGATAAACCTTAGGTCATCCACTTGAGGCAAATTTGCTACTGTCCTACAAACCTCTGCACCTGGAGGCCCAACAACGTCTACAAGAAGAAGATTGTGTAGTAGACATCACAAATAATGTAATGCGGGAGATAAGGGTATGTGATGGGTACTTGGTATGTTAACTTTTGCGTAGACCTCCCCGGCAACGGCGCCAGAAATCCTTCTTGCTACCTCTTGAGCACTGCGTTGGTTTTCCCCGAAGAGGAAGGGATGATGCAGCATCGTAGCTTAAGTATTTCCCTCGGTTTTTGAGAACCAAGGTATCAATCCAGTAGGAGGCTACGCGCGAGTCCCTCATACCTGCACAAAACAAATAAATCCTTGCAACCAACGCGAATAGGGGTTGTCAATCCCTACACAGCCACTTACGAGAGTGAGATCTGATAGATATGATAAGATAATATTTTTGGTATTTTTGTGATAAAGATGCAAAGTAAAATAAAGGCAAAGTAAAAAGCAAAGGAAATAACTAAGTAGTAGGAGATTAATATGATGAAGATAGACCAGGGGGGCATAGGTTTCACTAGTGGCTTCTCTCGAGAGCATAAGTATTCAACGGTGGGTGAACAAATTACTGTTGAGCAATTGACAGAATTGAGCATAGTTATGAGAATATCTAGGTATGATCATGTATATAGGCATCACGTCCGAGACAAGTAGGCCGACTCCTGCCTGCATCTACTACTATTACTCCACTCATCGACCGCTATCCAACATGCATCTAGAGTATTAAGTTAAAAACAGAGTAACGCCTTAAGCAAGATGACATGATGTAGAGGGATAAACTCATGCAATATGATGAAAACCCCATCTTGTTATCCTCGATGGAAACAATAAAATACGTGCCTTGCTGCCCCTATTGTCACTGGGAAAGGACACCGCAAGATTGAACCCAAAGCTAAGCACTTCTCCCACTGCAAGAAAGATCAATCTAGTAGGCCAAACCAAACTGATAATTCGAAGAGACTTGCAAAGATAACCAATCATACATAAAAGAATTCTGAGAAGATTCAAATATTATTCATAGATAGACTTGATCATAAACCCACAATTCATTGGTCTCAACAAACACACCGCAAAAAGAAGATTACATCGAATAGATCTCCACAAAAGAGGGGGAGAACATTGTATTGAGATCCAAAAAGAGAGAAGAAGCCATCTAGCTAATAACTATGGACCCGTAGGTCTAAGGTAAACTAATCACACTTCATCGGAGGGGCTATGGTGTTGATGTAGAAGCCCTCCATGATCGATGCCCCCTCCGGCGGAGCTCCGGAACAGGCCCCAAGATGGGATCTCGTGGATACAGAAAGTTACGGCAGTGGAATTAGGGTTTTGGCTCCGTATCTGATCATTTGGGGTACGTAGGTATATATAGGATGAAGGAGTACGTCGGTGGAGCAACAGGGGGCACAGGGGTGGAGGGCGCGCCTGGGGGGTAGGCACGCCCCCCTACCTCATGGCCTCCTCTTTTGTGTCTTGACGTAGGGTCCAAGTCTCCTAGGTCTTGTTCGTTGAGAAAATCACGTTCCCGAAGGTTTCATTCCGTTTGGACTCCGTTTGGTATTCCTTTTCTTCGAAACCCTAAAACAGGCAAAAAAACAGCAATTCTGGGTTGGGCCTCCAGTTAATAGGTTAGTCCCAAAAATAATATAAAAGTTGATAATAAAGCCCAATAATGTCCAAAACAGTAGATAATGTAGCATGGAGCAATCAAAAATTATAGATACTAGGAGACGTATCACAAACATTAAGAAACTTGGTTTTAAAATTATTGTAAATCCAAAACCCGTCTAATATTCATGAAACTTGGCATGGAGTTATGACATGGCACCAACATGTTGTGGTAATTTTTTTGTCCAATTTGGGACAACTTTTGGTACAGTGTTCTTAAAAAGTGAAGCTTCTGAGAAGAAGCCTTGTGGTTCTAATAGAGAATGTGTCACCTTTGTGGGCGATACGACATTCGTTGCCTCTTCTCACCTTGAATTTTATTTCAGAGACAACATAGACCAATAGAAGTGATGTGTTAAAATATGGAATTATTTAGGGTTTGTTTGGCCTTTTTATACACTAATTGAGTTTTCTAGGCATTTAATGTGCATAATTCAAATTTGAACTACATCCACATGTTGCACTGCACCCAAATGGGTTAAAAAATCATATATATGTGTGTCCTTCGGTGCATGTTTAGGTCCCAAGCAAGAATCGGGAATGAATTCCAAACATGTTGGCATCATGGCTTAGTCACAAACATTGATAATCTTGATTTTTAAATTCTTACAAATCCAAAACTCACTTGAAATTCATGGAACTTGGGATGATATCATGACATGGCACATATACGCCGTGGTACCTTCTGCTTTCCAATTCGAGACAAAGCGCACACATTAACAGCCAACGTAGGCATTTTGGAATGAAGTTGCCATGTTATTATCACAAGCGGTTGTATTATTTGCATCATGGGCATTCCACTAACCATTTACGTGTCGCCATGCGTCCCACTTTTATTGTCTAGGAAGTGACGTGCGGGCATTTGTTTGATTAGATGGGACGCGTGCGAGCAGTCCGCCGCGCAGGCTCAACAGGACGCGTGCAAGCAGTCCGCTGTGCAGGCTTAGTGGGATGCATGCAAACAGTCCACTCTGCAGGCTCAACGGGACACGTGTGAGAAGTCCACCGCACAAGCTCACCAGCAGGTGAGCCCTTTGACCTCCAACCTCCGCCCACCTCGCTCCCAACTTCTTTGTTAATGGCAGCTGAGCCACTATTTAACAGGCGATTAATGCACCTGGATGGAGGGAGTAGTTTTCTTATGATCCCACAACCCCGCTCGACGTTAGCATTGTTTTGTTCGTGCCTCATTAAGAACATGACTTTTAGCCTATTTTCAACTCGTATACATTTGCCTACGAACAGAATAATACGGTGGCAATGGCAACTAACAATACTTATGTTACATATTCAGGATAATTTAAAATGCCACATGCGATAATGCCTGAAAGACACATGGGCAGAAGAAGAAGGAAGACGCAGACAACGATCAAGGTCGCTGCTCTCTACTTCATGATGGGTTTCTAGGCGCGGAGTTCCTCCATCTCCTTCTTCATCGCCTCCATGACCTTCATCTCCTCTCGCCTCTCCTCAGCCATCTTCGTCATTGTGTCCATGGCACAGGATTTCTAGTGGCGAGCATCGATGCTCTCCTTCACATCCTCAAGACTTTGCTTACAGCAGCCATAAATTCCTCCACCAGTAGGTCGCGCTCGATGCGGAGTTTTGCCATGTCATCCATAAGTTCCACGATGATGATGGTCGTCTTCTTCATTGAGGCACTGCTCTTCTCATGCAGCTTCATCCAGCCGGTGGTATCCTATTGGGAATATGCCCTAGAGGCAATAATAATTGTATTATTATATTTCCATATTCGTAATTAAAGATTTTATATTCTATGCTATAACTGGTATGATCCTGGAATATGTGATTCGGTGAAAAACTCGTATGCACGTGTGGAATGATAAACGGTTAAAAATAAAATATTCCTAGTCCCGCCTCTAGGACTAGCCCAAGTGTTGTTGGTGATCATGTTTTTTGGATCTTAGGATATCGTTTAAAGTGTTAAATGATAGTCCTAAATAAACATTGAGATTATGACGTTAGAAGAATGATCATATTGAGTCGACCCAAACTTGTATGTATGAATTGAGTAATATCGTCTATAATCAATTTTACTAACACAAAGTGTTAACGTGCGATTTTTATCCTTAGACCATGAGAGAATCCTAATCACTTCTTACCATACGGTGAGCTTTGGGGTTGCTCAAACATCAGCTGTAACACGGTGATCATAACGACAACTTACAGGTTCATCAGAAAGTCTGACAAGGGACTAGATAACTTAAGAGTGGGATTTGCTCCTCTGACGATGGTGAGATATTCTTAGGGCCCACTCGGTGTGATGGCATCCATCATCGTCTGGCCAGACATAGGTGACTGCGTCATGGGGATACCGGAACAGAACAACGAGAAAAAGGAACAAAACCGGTAATGAGAATTTTGATATAGTGAGCATGTATTGACTCAAGAGGATACTGATGCATCCCGGGTTTCATAAAGTATCGCGAAGCAAAGGGAACATCACATGATAACCAAAGGCTCACTCAAATATCGTTTGTGTGCTCATAGGGACCAATATGGACGCCCACGGTTCTGCTATCGGTCATTGAACGAAGGGGTTTCATTCATGTATATGAGTTACTGAACCTACGGGGTCACAAGCTTAAGGAAATCATGATATGCTAAGTGTTTAGTAGGACAATGTGAGAATATATTTGTGTAATTGTTTCATTAATATTCAGAAAGCTCTGAGAGGATCCGAAAGCGTTCCGGGGTCACTGGAAGGGTTTCAGAGAGGATCGGGTAATACTGGGTATTACCGATAAATATATATAGGTGAAAAATTCTTCTGGTGATGTTAAATTATATATATATAATGGTCTGAAAATTAGAACTATTACATACTTAATTTAATATCAACGGGTCTTAAAAAGGCCAAGAGGTGGAAGGCAACTTGGGCCATAAAGGCCAAGGTGGGGGAGGCGCCCCTTCCCTAAGGAATGAGGCTGAATTGGAGAGGGGGAGGATTCCTCCTCCCCTCCCTAGCCCGATGCACAAGGGGACTCTTTCCCCCTTGGTGGCGGCCCTCCCTCTCCCCTCCAACCTATATATACATGAGGATTTCTGCTCTTTTGAAATACAAGTTTTGGAGCCTCCTCCTCTAGTTCTTCTAGTTCTAGTTCTAGTTGGTCCTAGTTGACTAATTATAGCTAGACTAATCCTCTAATCAACATAATTAGAAGCCCAGTGCGGTTCTAATATCCTTGTAATTCTCCAGCAATGATTAGCTCTGGACGGCGAAGCGCTGTAGGATCGTGAAGGCTGCACTCTTGCGACCAAGTAGAGAGGCCGTGCTTTCGGTCTTTTGTTCGAGGGACTGTTCGTGGGTGCTTCGCGAGATCATTCATTGATGGTTTGAGGGACTCCAAGTACGATCTACACCAACACGTCCTTCTTCTGTTGCAAACTCGGTGACGGTAACGATCGTGATCCCAACCTGTTATGCATCTTCATGTTGTTCTTGGGTGTGCATAGGCGCAATTGTTATGTTTTCTACTATGTTTCCCACATATCCTCCTTCAGTGGATCATGCTCGTTGCGGATCTTCGCCTTGTCATCCATAAGTTCCACGATGACGCTGGCCGCCTTCTTAACCAAGACATTGCTCTCTTCCAGCAGCTTCACCAAGCCGACAATCAGATCCTTCTACTTATTTAGCTCTACGAGCATGTCATTGCGGGCTAAGGACTTCACCACTGCCAGCTCGTATTGTTCGTCTCCGCGGAGAATGCGCTTCTAAGAGCCCTCGCCTGCCCATGAGAGATCGTTCGAGGCTCCACAACGTGTCAGGACCAGTCTGTTGCGACTTGCTCGGCTCATCTGGACCTCTATGCTGCTTTCGTGGCCTTGGTCTTTGCTCCTTGGTTATTTATCGACCCAGAACTCCTCCTACAGGCCATGGCAGACGCAAGGAACGACGGACAAGAAAGACTTGCTTTTTTGGTGATGAGGAGAGGAATGTGCAGTACTTTTCGAGCAGGTAGTTTTTATAGCCTAGTAAACAACTTCTAAGTGACAAAACATTTAGCTTTGATCGGTGTGAATAGATTTCCAATTAATTACAGTGTCATAATTTGGAATGTGGCAGGAAACAAGCTCAAAGTTTATTGATGGTTTTGGTTTCGAAGCCCAAAATGGCTTCCAGATGGCGTACGTGGGCCCGCGTTCTCGGATGTGTATGTGGCTGGTGCACACCATTAATGGTTGGACCGAGGCCGCTTTCTGGGTAGCACACGTCTTGTTCCACCAACCATGCATGCTCATTGAGGGAGTCCTGAATTAGGGGGTGTCCGGACAGCCGGACTATACCTTCGGCCGGACTCCTGGACTATGAAGATACAAGATTGAAGACTTTGTCCCATGTCCGGAAGGGACTTTCCTTGGCGTGGAAGGCAAGCTTGGCGATACATATATGTAGATCTCCTACCATTGTAACCGACTCTGTGTAACCCTAGCCCTCTCCGGTGTCTATATAAACCGGAGGGTTTTAGTCCATAGGACGAACAACAACCATACCATAGGCTAGCTTTTAGGGTTTAGACTCCTTGATCTCGTGGTAGATCTACTCTTGTACTACCCATATCATCAATATTAATCAAGCAGGACATAGGGTTTTACCTCCATCAAGAGGGCCCGAACCTGGGTAAAACATCGTGTCCCCTGCCTCCTATTACCATCCGCCTAGACGCACAGTTCGGGACCCCCTATCCGAGATCCGCCGGTTTTGACACCGACATTGGTGCTTTCATTGAGAGTTCCTCTGTGTCGCCGCTTTTACGCCCGATGGCTTCTCCGATCATCAACAGTGATGCAATCCAGGGTGAGACTTTTCTCCCCGGGCAGATCTTCGTATTCGACGGTTTTGCACTGTGGGCCAATTCGCTTGGTCATCTGGAGCAGATCAAAAGCTACGCCCCTGGCCGTCAGGTCAGATTTGGAAGTTTGAACTACACGGCCGACATCCGCGGAGACTTGATCTTCGACGGATTCGAGCCACAGCCGAGTGCGCCGCACTGTCACGACGGGCATGATCTAGCTCTGCCGCCAAACAGTGCCTTGGAGGCCGCACCCGCATCAGCTCCGACCCTTGATTCAGAGCCAACTGCGCCAATCGAGGATGGGTGGTTGGACACCACCTCGGGGGCTGCAATCTCTACAGCGATCGAGCCGAACACCAGCCCTATTCTCTGCGAAGCCCATGACTCCAAGGAGCCGGACTCCTCTCTAGACTCCGAGCCCTCCGCGCCCCTACCGATCGAATCCGATTGGGCGCCAATCATGGAGTTCACCGCCGCGGACATCTTTCAGCACTCGCCCTTCGGTGATATTTTGAATTCACTAACGTCTCTCTCTTTATCAGGAGAGCCCTGGCCGGACTATGGTCAGCAAGGTTGGGATGCGGATGATGAAGAAATTAAAAGCCCACCCACCACCCACTTCGTGGCCACTGTCGATGATTTAACCGACATGCTCGACTTCGACTCCAAAGACATCGACGGTATGGACGCCGATGCAGGATACGATCAAGAAACAGCGCCTATAGGGCACTGGAAAGCCACCTCGTCGTATGATATATACATGGTGGACACCCCAAAAGAAGGCAATGGCGATGGAACAGCGGAGGATGACCCCTCCAAGAAGCAACCTAAGCGCCAGCGTCTGCGGCGCCGCTCTAAATCCCGCCAAAGCAAAAATGGTGATTCCGGCACTGGAGATAATAACACCCCGGACAGTGCTGAAGACAACTACCTCCAGCAAGATTCAGCACAGGAGGATCGAGAAGCCAGCCCACATGAGAGAGCGGCAGACAGAGAGGTCGAGGACGATAATTATATGCCTTCCTCCGAAGACGAGGCAAGCCTCGACGACGACGAATTTGTCGTGCCGGAGGATCCCGTCGAACAAGAGCGTTTCAAACGCAGGCTTATGGCCACGGCAAGCAGCCTCAAGAAAAAATAGCAACAGCTTAGAGCTGATCAAGATTTGCTAGCCGACAGATGGATTGAAGTCCTTGCGGCCGAAGAGCATAAACTCGAACGCCCCTCCAACAGCTACCCAAAGCGCAGGTTGCTACCCCAATTAGAGGAGGAAGCACCTAAACCTACATCACCAATGCATGATGCGGCCGACCGGCCACCCCGTGGCCGCGACCGAGAGGCCTCTTGGCCCTCCGCTCAAGCTGCACCCCGGCGCCGCTCAAAAAATACCAAGGCACGGGAAAATGCGCCAAACCTGCGAGATATATTGGAGGACAAGGCAAGGCAAACAAGATCAATCTACGGATCGCGTGGGTGCCCCATGGCACGAGACGGTAATCGTCACTCCGGATACAATAAATCTGGCCGGGCCAAACACAGTAGACAAAGCTCGTTTGAGTTGCGTCGTGATATAGCCCAATACAGAGGCGCCGCACACCCACTATGCTTCACAGATGAAGTAATGGATCATCGAATCCCCGAGGGTTTCAAACCCGTGAACATCGAATCATACGATGGCACAACAGATCCTGTGGTATGGATCGAGGACTATCTCCTTCATATCCACATGGCCCAGGGTGATGACCTACACGCCATCAAATACCTCCCACACAAGCTTAAAGGACCAGCTCGGCATTGGCTTAACAGCTTGCCATCAGAATCAATTGGTTGTTGGGAGGACCTGGAAACCGCATTCCTTGACAATTTCCAGGGCACTTATGTGCGACCACCAGACGCCGATGACCTTAGCCACATAATTCAACAGCCAGAGGAATCGGCTAGACAATTCTGGACACGGTTCCTAACCAAGAAAAATCAAAGCGTCGACTGTCCGGACGCAGAGGCCCTAGCAGCCTTCAAGCATAACATCCACGACGAGTGGCTTGCATGGCACCTAGGACAGGAAAAGCCGAAATCTATGGCAGCCCTCACGACACTTATGACCCGCTTTTGCGCAGGAGAAGACAGCTAGCTAGCTCACAACAATAACATGACCAAGAGCCCTGGTAATTCGGATACCAAGGACAGCAGTGGCAGGTCGCGTCGCAACAAGCAAAAGCGCCGCATTAACGGCGACAATGCTGAGGATACGACAGTTATTGCCGGATTCAGAGGCTCTTAACCCGGTCAGCGGAAAAAGCCATTCAAAAGAAATACTCCGGGCCCGTCCAGCTTGGACCGAATACTCGACAGCTCATGCCAGATACATGGCACCCCCGAAAAACTAGCCAATCACACCAACAGGGATTGTTGGGTGTTCAAGCAGGCAAGCAAGTTAAATGCCGAAATCAGAGACAAGGGGCTGCATAGCGATGACAAGGAGGAGCCCCGGCCGCCGAACAACAATGGACAGAAAGGTTTTCCCCCACAAGTGCGGATGGTGAACATGATATACGCAACCCACGTCCCCAAGAGGGAGTGGAAGCATGCGCTAAGGGACGTATACGCGATGGAGCCAGTCGCCCCAAAGTTCAACCCATGGTCTTCCTGCCTGATCAGTTTTGATCGAAGGGACCACCCCACTAGCACCCGTCATGGTGGATTCACCGCATTGGTTCTAGACCCAATTATTGACGGATTTCACCTCACTAGAGTCCTTATGGACGTCGGCAGCAGCCTGAACCTGCTTTACCAGGATACAGTGTGGAAAATGGGCATCGATCCCTCGAGGATTAAACCCACCAAAACGACCTTTAAAGGCGTCATACCAGGTGTAGAGGCCAACTGTACAGGCTCAATTACACTTGAAGTGGTCTTCGGATCTCCGGATAATTTCCGAAGCGAGGAGTTAATCTTCGACATAGTCCCGTTCCGCAGTGGCTATCACGCACTGCTCGGGCGAACCGCATTTGCCAAGTTCAATGCGGTGCCGCACTACGCATACCTCAAGTTCAAGATGCCAGGCCCTCGAGGCGTCATCATGGTCAATGGAAACACCGAATGCTCTCTCCGAATGGAGGAGCATACGGCGGCTATCGCAGCGGAAGTACAAAGCAGCCTCTCAAGGCAATTCTCCAGTCCGGCCATTAAACGTCTGGACACCGTCAGCGATCGGAGTAACCTACAACAAAACCGCCTGGCACGTTCCGAGCAAGCGTAGCAATACGGCCCCAACCCCAGCCATCGCGAATTGGCGAAACCAGTGTTGCACGTACATAACTACGCTCTGGAAATACCATGGGCATATGGGTAGGGGCACCATCACGGCACGCCCGAAACGCGGCTTAAACCGCACTAGGGGCTGCCGATTTCTTAATTTTCTCTTATTTTCAGGACCCCATTCTTCGGAAGGCTTGTCCGGCAGTACAATTGCCGCACAAATGATACAACCAGGGAAGCAGAAACTACGCCGCACTATGGAACTCTGAGGTGATCTCTATAACGAGCAGTATACCTGTTTCACATAACATTCCGCAACTTGCCCCTGGAAAGGACATGTTAAATAGTCCCATCTTTTGCTTATTGCAGTATTTGTATCGTTCTGCTTTGATCGCAGCTTTTTTAAATAAACAATGCATAGCTTCCGTCTATTATCGCATTACTCTTTTTTACGAATATATGTTCATTAATGACATGTTGCACCCGTACACTTTGGTACGGCTAATACGCCAGGGGCTTAAGTACCCCATAATACGGTGTGAGAAGTCCGAACACTTTCACAAGTGCGGCACCCCGAACTTATAGCATTATATGCATCGGCTCCGAATCATGTCTTGGGTCAATAGTTGGGTTTGCCCGGCTCCTATGTTTTGGTACCTTACGTTCCGTTATATCGGCTAAGATAGCACTAGGAGAACTACTGCGATTGTGCCCCAGTTGAGCTGGGCTAAGCACCTTAGTAGAGAAAGCTAAAACTGACCATCATGATGAGGCAAGAGTTGGTCGCTGTTCGAGAGGTTTTCGAGTCCCTAAAGACTTATGCCGCTTAGAGCGAGGAGTCGGCTTTGTCCAGCCTAGGCGTGGATAGCACCCCGAAGTCGGTCTTCCGAACACTAGGGGCTTCGCCGAAATTTAAAATTATAGAATTCTATGGCTAAGTGAGAGTGTTCAAGCATTATAGTCCGATTGCCTTGTTCATTGTGTTGAGCGCCTCCCTCGAAGGACCCAAGAATGGGAAAAAGAGTGCTCATGTTTATCCCAAACACCCCAGCACTCGTGGCATGGGGGCAGAAGCTGACGACTCGCCATCTCTCAAATTTGATAAACGGCCGCACAAAAGGTAATATTTTAAATTCAAAAAGCATTGCTTAGCGCCCATGAACAAGTTTTCAGCGCACAGGACAAAACGAGCGAGTTTACTGAAAAATTACATCCATGGAACATTCATCCGCCACAAGGCGGGCACCCTTCAGAACGCCCTCATAATACATCTCGGGCTTGCGATGCTCCTTGCCCGGCTGTGGCCCGTCCTTCACAAGCTTCTCAGCATCCAGCTTGCCCCAGTGCACCTTCGCACGGGCAAGCGCCCTACGGGCACCCTCGATTCATACGGAGCGCTTGATGACTTCGAGCCTTGGACAGGCCTCCACCAGCCGCCTCACCAGCCCGAAGTAGCTCCTAGGCATGGCCTCTCTAGGCCACAGCCGGACTATGAGGCTCTTCATGGCCTGTTCAGCCACCTTATGGAGCTCGACCAGCTATTTCAACTGGTCACTTAAAGGCACCGGGTGTTTGGCCTCAGCATACTGAGACCAAAACACCTTCTCCATCGAGCTTCCCTCCTTGGCTCGGTAGAAGGCGGCGGCATCCAACACACTACGAGGCAAGTCTGCGAACGCTCCTGGAGAGCTCCGGATTCGGGTAAGTAACAAGTAATTCACTTTTACGTGCTTGCTTTGCATAAAAAATGCCTTACCTGCCGCTATCTTTTTTATCGCCTCAACCTCCTGGAGGGCCTTCTGGGCTTCGGCCTTGGCAGACTTGGCATCTTCAATGGCCGCCGCGAGCTCAGACTCTCGCGTCTTCGAGTCAAGCTCCAAACTCTCATGTTTTTTCAGGAGAGCCTGGAGCTCTTGCCGCACCTCGCCAACCTACGTCTCATGCTTCTCCCGCTCGATGCGCTCCGTGGCCGCCCTCTTCTCGGCCTCGGATAGCGCTTGCTTAAGGGTCGCCACCTCAGTTGCGGCCCCTACAATAGCCACGTTAATCCTATCACTTTTTGCAATTGCGCCTTTCACATATTTAAATAAGGTATTTCTTACCTTCCTTCTCCTTGAGCTGCTGCTTGGCCAGGCCGAGCTCTTGCTCGGATCGCTCGAGGTTCTGCTTCAGCGTGCCCACCTCCGCAGTCAGTGCGGCGGATGCTAGCAGCGAAGCCTGCATACGCATATTGACTTACTTTTGTTAGACTCCTGCGAATGTCATTTAGATCCTCTATTCGGCTTTTCTTTCCGAACGCCGAACAGAGCATCAGGGGCTACTGTCTATGCGGTAATATTTTTACATATTCTTTACTTACCTCAAAGCCTGTTAGAAGGCTGGCACAGGCTTTAGTCAGTCCGCTCTTGGCGGACTGAACCTTCTGGATCACCGCACTCATAATAGTGCGGTGCTCCTCGTCGATGGAGGCGCCGTTAAGCACCTCTAGCAAGTTGTCCGGTGCCTCCGGTTGGACAGAGGTCACCTGCTCGGTAGGCTTGCTCCTCTTGGAAGGAGGCTGCTTACCGGAGTCCGGAACCGTTGAAGGTTCCGGTGCGGTGTCCGGCTCAAAGCCGGACTTGAAGCCCTTGGGGGTTCTGTCCCCTTCACCCCTGGAGTCCGGGAGGTCGCCTTGTGGTGCCTCCAGGACCACCTCCTCCTCGCTTGGAACCTGTTGGGACACCACCTTGGCGTCACCCGTAGGGTGGGGAGAGGTAGCCGTCGGAAGCGAATTCACATCCGACGAATACAGGGAGCCGCTCGACGACTCGTCGAGCCCGGCCTTGGGTGGACTGCATAGTCATATTTGGCGTAAGGAGGAGCTGTGCAAAAAAGAACACTATGAATTGCTCTGGTGTCCGAACACTTATGATCTCACCAGGGGCTTGGCCCTATGCGGCCACTCCTCTTCACCGCCGTCGGCGTTGGTGGAGTAGTCCTGAGAAGGGTCTTCCCCCTCTTGGACCCTTCGGCCTCCCCAATCGGGGCGGCCTTCCTTTTCTTCTCTCCCCCCGCTGGAGGGGGAGAGGTCTCTTCCTCCTCCTCCTCGTCTTTATGGGAGGAGGGCGCCTTGGAGTCGTCAGATGAACCCGACACCTCCTGGCGTCGGGCACTCTTTCGAGTTCCCATGGCCTTCTTCTTGGCCTTCTTCTCCGGCACCACATAGGGTGCCGGAACCAGCAGCTTCGCCAAGCGAGTGTCCGCTGGGCCTTTGGGCAAAGGAGCCGGACAGTTGATCTGTCCGGACGTCTCCTGTCAATCCTGTCAAGGGTAAGGGAGCTTAGATCCCGCATGGAGTCAAACTATGAAAAACTAATACCCTGTAAAAGGTAAAAATAGCTTACCGCACGAGCGTGACGCTGCGTGCTGAATCCGCGATCCTCAGTAGCGGATGTGGGGGCCTCGGCGCCCTTGAAAAGCACCTTCCAGGCATCTTCGTACGTCATGTCCAAGAGCCTGCTCAGAGTTTGGTGCCGCGCCGGGTCGAACTCCCACAGGCTGAAAGCCCGTTGTTGACACGGGAGGATCCGGCGGATGAGCATAACCTGGACCACGTTAACAAGTTTGAGCTTCCTGTCCACCAAGCTTTGGACGCATGTTTGGAGTCCGGTCAGCTCTCCTTTTTTACCCCACGACAGGCCCGTCTCTTTCCAGGAGGAGAGCCGCGTAGGGGGTCCGGATCGGAACTCAGGGCTGCGACCCATTTAGGGTCGCGCGGCTCGGTGATGTAAAACCACCCCGATTGCCACCCCTTTAGGGACTCCACGAAGGAGCCCTCGAGCCACAGGACATTGGGCATATTGCCCACCATGGCGCCTTCACACTCCGCCTGGGTGCTGTGCACCACCTTCGGCTTGACATTGAAGGTCTTGAGCCATAGGCCGAAATGGGGGCGGATGTGGAGGAAGGCCTCGCACACGACGATAAACGCCGAGATGTTGAGGACAAAGTTCGGGGCCAGATCGTGGAAATCTAGTCCATAGTAGAACATGAGCCCTCAGACAAATGGGTGGAGAGGGAAACCCAGTCCACGGAGGAAATGGGGGAGGAACACCACCCTCTCATGGGGCCTAGGGGTGGGGATGAGCTGCCCCTCTTCGGGAAGCCGGTGCGCAATGTCGTTAGACAAGTATCTGGCCTTCCTCAGTTTTTTGATGTGTCCCTCCGTGACGGAGGAGACCATCCACTTGCCTCCCGCTCCGGACATGGCTGGAGAAGGTTGAGGTGGGGAGTGCAGACTTGGGCGCTGGATCTCGAGTGCGCGGAAATGGATAGGCAAAGGAGGAAGAAGGCGTGGATGAAAAGGTGGATCCTTATCCCCTTATATGGGCGGACGCGACTACGTGTCCCCACCAGCCTGGTAAAACTCGCTTATCTCCCAAGTGCCGTAATCAATGGCGCGGTTGGGTTACCCATGCCCGTATTGATGAGAATCCCAGAATAAGGGGACACGATCTCTGCTTTGACAAGACATGCCAAGGAAACCGCCTCGCTAAACGCGCAGAGGTGGAACAGTAAAACGATTCGAATAAGGACCTGGCCGTGGTGTGATGTCACGCTGCGGAATATGTCAGCAGATTAGATTTGTGTAAATATTATTCTCTCTATGGCAATATGTGGAAACTTGTTTTGCAGAGCCGAACACTACCTTTGTGTTCAAAATCTTCTATGAAGTACTTGGAGGAGGAACCCGCCTTGCAATGCCGAAGACAATCTGTGCGCCGGACTCATCGTCATTGAAGCCTGGTTCAGGGGTTACTGAGGGAGTCCTGGATTAGGGGGTGTCCGGACAGCCGGACTATACCTTCGGCCGGACTCCTGGACTATGAAGATACAAGATTGAAGACTTCGTCCCGTGTCCGGAAGGGACTTTCCTTGGCGTGGAAGGCAAGCTTGGCCATACGGATATGTAGATCTCCTACCATTGTAACCGACTCTATGTAACCCTAGCCCTCTCCGGTGTCTATATAAACCGGAGGGTTTTAGTCCATAGGACGAACAACAATCATACCATAGGCTAGCTTTTAGGGTTTAGCCTCCTTGATATCGTGGTAGATCTACTCTTGTACTACCAATATCATCAATATTAATCAAGCAGGACGTAGGGTTTTACCTCCATCAAGAGGGCCCGAACCTGGGTAAAACATCGTGTCCCCTTCCTCCTGTTACCATCCACCTAGACGCACAGTTTGGGACCCCCTACCCGAGATCCTCCGGTTTTGACACCGACACTCGTTATTACTATCACACACGAGTCTTTTAATTACATTGTGTGCCCGTTAGAGCACACAATCATATGTGGTGTCACATGTTATCGCACACATGTTTACACAAGGAACCGCATGTGTAACTTTGAAATCATCACACATGAGTACTCGCGCCATGCATTGTGTGGGATGCTCCTAGCCATCACAAACAATTCATCTGAGTGGCTTGTATGCCGTTTATCGCACACACCTTGATCTGGTTAACCGTTTCTATTGTTTTGGCTCATTGAAAACAGTTCATCCGTGTGACATGTATGTCATCTATCACACACGTCTGGACTTGCTAGCCATTTTCTTTTGGCTCCTCGCAAATAGTTCATATGGATCAATTGTATGCCATGTTTCACACACTCAACTCTTATCTGAATCATGCTTTATGGATCAGCCATTGCACACAATTCATGCATTGCACATAGTTTGGTTGAATGGTCTCCTATACATGTGTCATCTTAGGACCTTCCTGTAGTAGTGAGTATTTCCCTAGAATCAGCAATGCCATCATGAAATTGGAATTGTCCATGCACGTTCAAGGTGGGAGTTGTATGTAATGACAAAAGCGGTCCACATACTATATGCACTTCTGGTGTGTCCAAAGGGATTGAATCCATCAATTCCAAAGCCTAACTTCAAGTTACAGGGATCTGCAGCAAATTCTTGATGGTTTTTGTTGAAGGCATTCCTTGCCTTGCCATTAGTGGGGTGCCTCATGACATTATTCTCTTCAACTCATATTCTTGTGCCACCGGTGTGCTCTGATATTTCTATCATTGGAAAAATTTCACCATAACCGTGGAATTATCGGAAAGTATAGAAGGATCCTGTGAGGAACCATTTCTTTCCATCGACGTGTCTCCACCTTGATGTACCACACTCGGGACAATGAGTATTGTTGGCATTGTATCCCAAATACAAAATGCAGTCATACTTACACACATGAATTGTCTCATAACCAAGACCAAGATCAGAAAGAGCTATCCTTGTATTAGAATAAGATTCTAAAAAGTTCACATCGGGCAAAGTAAAATTCAATAGCTGAAAAAACATATGGAAAGTCCTATTGGTCATACGGGTATATGTTTTGATACAAGGTACCCTGATAATGAACTGTTGGAAATATGCCCTAGAGGCAATAATAAAATGGTTATTATTACATTTCCTTGTTCATGATAATTGTCTATTGTTCATGCTATAATTGTGTTATCAGGAAATCATAATACATGTGTGAATACATAGACCACAACATGTCCCTAGTGAGCCTCTAGTTGACTAGCTCGTTGATCAATAGATAGTTACGGTTTCCTGACCATGGACATTGGATGTCATTGATAACGGGATCACATCATTAGGAGAAAGATCTGATGGACAAGAACCAATCCTAAGCATAGCACAAGATCGTGTAGTTCGTCTGCTAAAGCTTTTCTAATGTCAAGTATCTTTTCCTTAGACCATGAGATTGTGCAACTCCCGGATACTGTAGGAATGCTTTGGGTGTGCCAAACGTCACAACATAATTGGGTGGCTATAAAGGTGCACTACGGGTATCTCCGAAAGTGTCTGTTGGGTTGGCACGAATCGAGACTGGGATTTGTCACTCCGTATGACGGAGGGCTATCTCTGGGCCCACTCAGTAATGCATCATCATAATGAGCTCAATGTGTCTCAGCAGTTAGTCAGGGGATCATGCATTACGGAACAAGTAAAGTGACTTGCCGGTAACGAGATTGAACGAGGTATTGGTATACCGACGATCGAATCTCGGGCAAGTAACGTACCGATTGACAAAGGGAATTGTATACGAGATTGTTTGAATCCCCGACATCGTGGTTCATCCGATAAGATCATCGTGGAACATGTGGGAACCAACATGGGTATCCATATCCACTGTTGGTTATTGGCCGGAGAGATGTCTCGGTCATGTCTGCATGATTCCCGAACCCGTAGGGTCTACACACTTAAGGTTCGGTGATGCTAGAGTTGTTATGGAAATTAGTATGCGGTTACCGAATGTTGTTTGGAGTCCCGGATGAGATCCCGGACATCACGAGGAGTTCCGGAATGGTCCGGAGATAAAGATTTATATATGGGAAGTCCTTATTCGGTCACCGGAAATGTTCGGGGGTTTATCGGTATTGTACCGGGACCACGAAAGGGTTTCGGGGGTCCACCGGGAGGGTCCACCTGTCCCGGAGGGCCTTATGGGCTGAATATGGAGGGGAGCCAGCCCCTAGGTGGGCTGGGCGCCAAACCCCCCTAGGGCCCATCCGCCTAGGGTTGGGGGGAAACCCTAAAGGGGGCGGCCCCCTTGGCTTGGGGGGCAAGCCCCCCCTGTTGGGGAACATAGTAATTTCAAAATTTTCCTACGCACACGCAAGATCATGGTGATGCATAGCAACGAGAGGGGAGAGTGTTGTCCATGTACCCTCGTAGACCGAAAGCGGAAGCGTTAGCACAACGCGGTTGATGTAGTCGTACGTCTTCATGATCCGATCGATCAAGTACCGAATGTACGGCACCTCTGAGTTCAGCACACGTTCAGCCCGATGACGTCCCTCGAACTCCGATCCAGCCGAGTGTTGAGGGAGAGTTTCGTCAGCACGACGGCGTGGTGATGATATTGATGTTCTACCGACGCAGGGCTTCGCCTAAGCACCGCTACAGTATTATCGAGGTGGACTATGGTGGAGGGGGGCACCGCACACAGCTAAAAGATCAACTTGATCAATTGTTGTGTCTATGGGGTGCCCCCTGCCCCTGTATATAAAGGAGCAAGGGGAGGTGCGACCGGCCAGGGAGAGGGCGCGCCAGGAGGAGTCCTACTCCCACTGGGAGTAGGACTCCCCCCTTTCCTAGTTGGAATAGGATTCGGGAGAAGGAAAGAGAGAGGGGGGAGGAAAGAGGAGGCCGGCCCCCTTTGCCCTAAACCAATTCGGTTTGCACCTTGGGGGGCGTGCCCCACACTCCCCTTGCTGCCCTCTATTTCCACTAAGGCCCATGTAGGCCCATTAAGCCCCCGGGGGGTTCCGGTAACCTCCCGGTACTCCGGTAAAATCCCGATTTCACCCGGAACACTTCCGACATCCAAACATAGGCTTCCAATATATCAATCTTCATGTCTTGACCATTTCGAGACTCCTCGTCATGTCCTTGATCACATCCGGGACTCCGAACAACCTTCGCTACATCAAAACATATAAACTCATAATATAACTGTCATCGTAACATTAAGCGTGCGGACCCTGCGGGTTCGAGAACTATGTAGACATGACCGAGACACGTCTCCGGTCAATAACCAATAGCGGAACCTGGATGCTCATATTGGCTCCTACATATTCTACGAAGATCTTTATCAGTCAAACCACATAACAACATATGTTGTTCCCTTTGTCATCGGTATGTTACTTGCCCGAGATTCGATCGTTGGTATCTCAATACCTAGTTCAATCTCGTTACCAGCAAGTCTCTTTACTCGTTCTGTAATGCATCATCCCACAACTAACTCATTAGTTGCAATGCTTGCAAGGCTTAAGTGATGTGCATTACCGAGAGGGCCCAGAGATACCTCTCCGACAATCGGAGTGACAAATCCTAATCTCGAAATACGCCAACACAACAAGTACATTTGGAGACACCTGTAGAGCACCTTTATAATCACCCAGTTACGTTGTGACGTTTGGTAGCACACAAAGTGTTCCTTCGATAAACGGGAGTTGCATAATCTCATAGTCATAGGAACATGTATAAGTCATGAAGAAAGCAATAGCAGAATACTAAACGATCGTGTGCTAAGCTAACGGAATGGGTCATGTCAATCACATCATTCTCCTAATGATGTGACCCCGTTAATCAAATGACAACTCATGTCTATGGTTAGGAAACATAACCATCTTTGATTAACGAGCTAGTCAAGTAGAGGCATACTAGTGAGAACCTGCTTGTCTATGTATTCACACATGTATTATGTTTCCGATTAATACAATTCTAGCATGAATAATAAACATTTATCATGACATAAGGAAATAAATAATAACTTTATTATTGCCTCTAGGGCATATTTCCTTCACCCCCTTGCCCCCCCCTCTAGATCCATCTGGAGGGGGTCGGCCCCCCTCTCCCTTGCCCCTATAAATAGAGGGGATGGGAGGGCTGCCGCACCCTTCCCCTGGCGCAGCCCTCTCCTTCCCCAACACCTCTGTAGTAGTAGTAGTGCTTGGCGAAGCCCTGCCAGAGAACTGCAAGCTCCACCACCACGCCATCGTGCTGCCGGAGCTCTTCCTCAACTTCTCCTCTCCCCTTGCTGGATCAAGAAGGAGGAGATGTCCCCGGGCTGTACGTGTGTTGAACGCGGAGGCGTCGTCCGTTCGGCGTTGGATCGGATCTTCCGTGATTTGGATCGCCGCGAGTACGACTCCCTCATCCGTGTTCTAGTAACGCTTCCGCATCGCGATCTTCAAGGGTACGAAGATACACTCCCCTCTCTCTCGTTGCTGGTCTCTCCATAGATTGATCTTGGTGATGCATAGATTTTTTTTAAATTTCTGCAACGATCACCAACAGTGGCATCATGAGCTAGGTCTTTGCATAGTTTCTATGCATGAGTAGAACACAAGATGTTGTGGGCGTTGATTTTGTCAATTTACTTGTCGTTACTAGTCTTATCTTGATTCAGCGGCATAGTGGGATGAAGCGGCCCGGACTGACCTTACACGTACGCTTACATGAGACATGTTCCACCGACTGACATGCACTAGCTGCATAAGGTGGCTAGTGGGTGTCTGTCTCTCCCACTTTAGTCGAATCAGATTAGATGAAAAGGGTCCTTATAAAGGGTAAATAGAAATTGGCATATCACGTTGTGGTTTTGGCGTAGGTAAGAAACGTTCTTGCTAGAAACCTATAGCAGGCACGTGAAAACTTGCAACAACAATTAGAGGACGTCTAACTTGTTCTTGCAGCATATGCCGTGTGATGTGATATGGCCAAAAGGATGTGATGAATGATATATGGGATGTATGAGATTGATCATGTTCTTGTAATAGGAATCACGACTTGCATGTCGATGAGTATGACAACCGACAGGAGCCATAGGAGTTGTCTTAATTTATTGTATGACCTGCTTGTCAATGAAAACGCCATGTAATTACTTTACTTTATTGCTAACCGTTAGCCATAGTAGTAGAAGTAACAGTTAGCGAGACAACTTCATGAAGACACGATGATGGAGATCATGGTGTCATGCCGGTGACGATGATGATCATGGCGCCCTGAAGATGGAGATCAAAAGGAGCAAAATGATATTGGCCATATCATGTCACTATTTGATTGCATGTGATGTTTATCATGTTTTTACATCTTAATTGCTTAGAATGACGGTAGCATAAATAAGATGATCCCTCGCTAAAATTTCAAGAAAGTGTCCCCCCTAACTGTGCACCGTTGCGAAGGTTCGTTGTTTCGAAGCACCACGTGATGATCGGGTGTGATAGATTCTACCATTCGAATACAATGGGTGTAAGCCAGATTTACACATGCAGAACACTTAGGTTGACTTGACGAGCCTAGCATGTACAGACATGGCCTCAGAACACGAGAGACCGAAAGGTCGAACATGAGTCGTATAGTAGATACGATCAACATGGAGATGTTCACCATTGATGACTAGTCCGTCTCACGTGATGATCGGACACGGCCTAGTCGATTCGGATCATGTATCACTTAGATGACTAAAGGGATATCTATCTGAGTGGGAGTTCATTAAATAATTTGATTAGATGAACCAATATGTCTTGTAGATCAAATGGCCCACGCTAATGTTGCCCTCAACTTCAACGCGTTCCTAGAGAAAACCAAGCTGAAAGACGATGGTAGCAACTATACGGACTAGGTTCGTAACTTGAGGATCATCCTCATAGCTGCCAAGAAAGCATATGTCCTTGAAGCACCGCTAGGTGAAGCACCTGTTTTCCCAACTCAAGACGTTATGAACACCTGGCAGTCGCGTAGTGACGATTACTCCCTGGTTCAGTGCGACATGCTTTACAGCTTAGAATCAGGGCTCCAAAAGCGTTTTGAGCAGCACAGAGCATATGAGATGTTCCAAGAGCTGAAAATGGTTTTCCAAGCTCATGCTCGAGTCGAGAGGTATGAAGTCTCCGACGAGTTCTATAGTTGTAAGATGGAGGAGAATAGTTCTGTCAGCGAGCACATACTCAAAATGTTTGGGTTGCACAACCGCTTGTCTCAACTGGGAGTTAATCTCCCGGATGATGCGGTCATTGATAGAATCCTTCAGTCGCTTCCACCTAGCTACAAGAGCTTTGTGATGAATTTCAATATGCAGGGGATGGAGAAAACCATTCCTAAGGTATATTCAATGCTGAAATCAGCGGAGGTGGAGATCAAAAAGGAACATCAAGTGTTCATGGTCAATAAAACCACTAGTTTCAAGAAAGGCAAGGGTAATAAGAACTTCAAGAAGGACGGCATGGGAGTTTCCGCGCCCGGTAAGCCAGTTGCCGAGAAGAAGCCAAAGCATGGCCCCAAGCCTGAGACTGAGTGCTTTTATTGCAAGGGAAACGGTCACTGGAAGCGGAACTGCCCCAAGTACTTAGCGGATAAGAAGGCCGACAATACCAAAGGCATATATGATATACATGTCATTGATGTGTACCTTACCAGCACTCGTAGTAGCTCCTGGGTATTTGATACCGGTGCGGTTGCTCATATTTGTAACTCAAAACAGGAGCTGCGGAATAAGCAGAGACTGGCGAAGGACGAGGTGACGATGCGTGTCGGGAATGGTTCCAAGGTCGATGTGATCACCGTCGGCACGCTACCTCTACATTTACCTACAGGATTAGTTTTAAACCTCAATAATTGTTATTTAGTGCCAGCTTTGAGCATGAACATTGTATCTGGATCTCATTTAATGCGAGATGGCTACTCATTTAAATCTGAGAATAATGGTTGTTCTATTTATATGAGAGATGTGTTTTATGGTCATGCCCCGCTGGTTAATGGTTTATTCTTATTGAATCTCGAACGTGATGTTACACATATTCATAGTGTGAATGCCAAAAGATGTAAGGTTGATAATGATAGTCCCACATACTTGTGGCACTGCCGCCTTGGTCACATTGGTGTCAAACGCATGAAGAAACTCCATGCAGATGGACTTTTGGAGTCTCTTGATTATGAATCATTTGACACGTGCGAACCATGCCTCATGGGCAAAATGACCAAGACTCCATTCTCCGGAACAATGGAGCGAGCAACCAACTTACTGGAAATCATACATATTGATGTGTATGGTCCAATGAGCGTTGAGGCTCGCGGTGGCTATTGTTATGTTCTCACCCTCACTGATGACTTAAGTAGATATGGGTATGTCTACTTAATGAAACACAAGTCTGAAACCTTTGAAAAGTTCAAGGAATTTCGGATTGAGGTAGAGAATCAACATGATAGGAAAATAAAGTTCTTACGATCAGATCGTGGGGGAGAATATTTGAGTCACAAATTTGGCACACACTTAAGGAAATATGGAATTGTTTCACAACTCACGCTGCCTAGAACACCTCAGCGTAATGGTGTGTCTGGACGTCGTAATCGCACTCTATTGGATATGGTGTGATCTATGATGTCTCTTACTGATCTACCGCTATCATTTTGGGGTTATGCTTTAGAGACTGCCACATTCACTGTAAATAGGGCTCCGTCGAAATCCATTGAGACAACACCGTATGAATTATGGTTTGGGAAGAAACCTAAGCTGTCATTTCTGAAAGTTTGGGGATGCGATGCTTATGTCAAGAAACTTCAACCTAAAAAGCTCGAACCCAAGTCGGAAAAATGCGTCTTCATAGGATACCCTAAGGAAACTATTGGGTATACCTTCTACCTCAGATCCGAAGGCAAGGTCTTTGTTGCCAAGAATGGATCCTTTTGGGATAAAGAGTTTCTCTCGAAAGAAGTAAGTGGGAGGAAAGTAGAACTTGATGAGGTATTGCCTCTTGAACCGGAAAGTAGCGCGGCTCAAGAAAATGTTTCTGTGGTGCCTGCACCGATTAGAGAGGAAGTTAATGATGATGATCATGAAACTTCGGATCAAGGTACTACAGAACTTCGTAGGTCCAAGAGGACACGTTCCGCACCAGAGTGGTACGGCAACCCTGTCCTGGAAATCATGTTGTTAGATAGCGGTGAACCTTCGAACTATGAAGAAGCGATGGCGGGCCCGGATTCCAACAAATGGCTTGAAGCCATAAAATCTGAGATAGGATCCATGTATGAAAATGGAGTATGGACTTTGACAGACTTGCCCGATGATCGGCAAGCCATAGAGAATAAATGGATCTTTAAGAAGAAGACAGACGCGGATGGTAATGTGACCATCTATAAGGCTCGGCTTATCGCTAAGGGTTATCGACAAGTTCAAAGGGTTGACAACAATGAGACCTTCTCACCCGTAGCGAAGCTGAAGTCTGTCTGAATCATGTTAGCAATTGTCGCATTCTATGATTATGAGATATGGCAGATGGACGTTAAAACGGCATTCCTTAATGGTTTCCTTAAGGAAGAATTGTATATGATGCAGCCGGAAGGTTTTGTCGATCCTAAGAATGCTGACAAGGTATGCAAGCTCCAGCGCTCAATCTATGGGCTGGTGCAAGCATCTTGGAGTTGGAACATTCGCTTTGATGAAATGATCAAAGCGTTTGGGTTTACACAGACTCATGGAGAAGCCTGTGTTTACAAGAAAGTGAGTGGGAGCTCTGTAGCATTTCTCATATTATATGTGGATGACATACTATTGATGGGAAATGATATAGAATTCTTGGAAAGCATAAAGGCCTACTTGAATAAGTGTTTTTCAATGAAGGACCTTGGAGAAGCTGCTTACATATTAGGCATCAAGATCTATAGAGATAGATCGAGACACCTCATTGGTCTTCCGCAAAGAACATACCTTGACAAGATATTGAAGAAGTTCAATATGGATCAGTCCCAGAAGGGGTTCTTGCGTGTATTGCAAGGTGTGAGATTGAGCACGGCTCAATGCCCGACCTCGGCAGAAGATAGAGAAAAGATGAGTGTCATCCCCTATGCCTCGGCCATAGGGTCTATTATGTATGCCATGCTGTGTACCAGACCTGGTGTGAACCTCGCCGTAAGTTTGGTAGGAAGGTACCAAAGTAATCCCGGCTTGGAACACTGGACATCGGTCAAGAACATCCTGAAGTACCTGAAAAGGACTAATGATATGTTTCTTGTTTATGGAGGTGACAAAGAGCTCGTCGTAAAGGGTTACGTCGATGCTAGCTTCGACACAGATCTAGATCACTCCAAGTCACAAACCGGATACATGTATATTTTGAATGGTGGGGCAGTCAGCTGGTGCAGTTGCAAGCAAAGCATCATGGCGGGATCTACATGTGAAGCAGAGTACATGGCAGCCTCGGAGGCAGCACATGAAGCAATCTGGATGAAGGAGTTCATTACCGACCTAGGAGTTATTCCTAATGCGTCGGGCCCGATGACTCTCTTCTGTGACAACACTGGAGCTATTGCCCTTGCCAAGGAGCCCAGGTTTCACAAGAAGACCAGGCATATCAAGCGTCGCTTCAACTCCATTCGTGAAAATGTTCAAGATGGAGACATAGATATTTGTAAAGTGCATACGGACCTGAATGTCGCAGATCCGTTGACTAAACCTCTTCCACGAGCAAAACATGATCAACACCAAAACTCTATGGGTGTTCGATTCATCACAATGTAACTAGATTATTGACTCTAGTGCAAGTGGGATACTGTTGGAAATATGCCCTAGAGGCAATAATAAAATGGTTATTATTATATTTCCTTGTTCATGATAATTGTCTATTGTTCATGCTATAATTGTGTTATCCGGAAATCGTAATACATGTGTGAATAGATAGACCACAACATGTCCCTAGTGAGCCTATAGTTGACTAGCTCGTTGATCAATAGATGGTTAGGTTTCTTGACCATGGACATTGGATGTCATTGATAACGGGATCACATCATTAGGAGAATGATGTGATGGACAAGACCCAATCCTAAGCATAGCACAAGATCGTGTAGTTCGTCTGCTAAAGCTTTTCTAATGTCAAGCATCTTTTCCTTAGACCATGAGATTGTGCAACTCCCGGATACTGTAGGAATGCTTTGGGTGTGCCAAATGTCATAACGTAACTGGGTGGCTATAAAAGTGCACTATGGGTATCTCCGAAAGTGTCTGTTGGGTTGGCACGAATTGAGACTGGGATTTTTCACTCTGTATGACGGAGAGGTATCTATGGGCCCACTCGGTAATGCATCATCATAGTGAGCTCAATGTGTCTACAGTTAGTCATAGGATCATGCATTACAGAACGAGTAAAGTGACTTGCCGGTAACGAGATTGAACGAGGTATTGGTATACCGACGATCGAATCTCGGGCAAGTAACGTACCGATTGACAAAGGGAACTATATATGGGATTGTTTGAATCCCCGACATCGTGGTTCATCCGATAATCATCATGGAACATGTGGGAACCAACATGGGTATCCAGATCCCGCTGTTGGTTATTGGTCGGAGAGATGTCTTGGTCATGTCTGCATGATTCCCGGACCCGTAGGGTCTACACACTTAAAGTTCGGTGATGCTAGAGTTGTTATGGAAATTAGTATGCGGCTACTGAATGTTGTTCGGAGTCCTGGATGAGATCCCGGACGTCACAAGGAGTTCCGGAATGTTCCAGAGATAAAGATTTATATATGGGAAGTCCTTATTCGGTCACCGGAAATGTTCGGGGGTTTATCGATATTGTACCGGGACCACCGAAAGGGTTTCGGGGGTCCACCGAGAGGGTCCACCTGTCCCTGAGGGCCTTATGGGCTGAATATGGAGGGGAACCAGCCCCTAGGTGGGCTGGGCGCCAAACCCCCCTAGGGCCCATGCGCCTAGGGTTGGGGAAAACCCTAAAGGGGGCGCCCCCTTGGCTTGGGGGGCAAGCCTCCCCCCTTGGCTGCCGCCCCCCTCTAGATCCATCTGGAGGGGGCTGGCCCCCCTCTCCCTTGCCCCTATAAATAGATGGGATGTGGGAGGGCCGCCGCACCCTTCCCCTTGCGCAGCCCTCTCCCTCCCCAACACCTCCGTAGTAGTAGTGTTTGGCGAAGCCCTGCCGGAGAACTGCAAGCTCCACCACCACGCCGTCGTGCTGTCGGAGCTCTTCCTCAACTTCTCCTCTCCCCTTGCTGGATCAAGAAGTAGGAGACGTCCCCGGGTTGTACGTGTGTTGAACGTGGAGGCGCCGTCCATTCGGCGTTGGATCGAATCTTCCGGGATTTGAGTCGCCAAAAGTACGACTCCCTCATCCGCATTCTAGTAACGCTTCCGCACCGCGATCTTCAAGGGTACGAAGATACACTCCCCTCTCTCTCGTTGCTGGTCTCTCCATAGATTGATCTTGGTGATGTGTAGAATTTTTTTTAATTTTTGCAACGATCACCAACATGAACGCCAACAGTGCCATAGAGCAGCATCCCTCGTGAAGTTCCCGCCATGCTTCTTGCTTGAAATTTTAAAAAATCCAACCCATTTGATGCATGTTCTTTATTTCCATATTCTTATTTCATGCCATCTATGAGAATTGCCAGATTATCATACCCAGATTCATCGAGGAGCTCAAAATCATCTGACTCGTCAGTTTAATTACCACATCCATTGGCAGTATCACTACTTTCACTATTGTCCGGTGATTCACCAGGATAGATCCACCACGTATAGGTCTTGGACATACTAGTGACACTTACATGAAATTTAACATCCTTTATAGGATGGCGGACTCCATTACCACAATCCCTGCATGGGCACGACATGTCTTCAACCCCATTGCGGTGAGCAATCACGAACTCCATAAAATCCTCCACACCTTTGATGTGTGGTGTGCTCATCCTCACTCCATTGGTAATCCATGTTAGATCCACTGCATGAAAAACATGAAAAGTGCATAAGAATTTGCATCACTTAATCTAGGAAACCCAAACATTTTTGCCATGATGTCTTTTAGTAAATAGATCGCACCTGAAATCACCCTTATTTCACTCTACTGCAGTCACACGCCACTTCTCCCTGCAGCAGGAGCGCATCTCCTCGCCATACCGTCCCAGCCACGTTCACCTCGCCATGCCACCCTCTTGCCTCATCGGGACATCATAGTAGAAGGGGGCCCTAAGTCGACGTTCCCGGTTCATTTTTTAGGAAGGAACCAAATCCCAATTCCAAGCAAGATCCCGCTACTAAAAAAAGAGATCATGTTAAATTAGTCCACTAGAAAACAAATATTAGTTATTTTTCTATTTACATTTACAATAAAGGACCCCATCCAACATTTTCCATGACACCGAAATCAGGCTGAACATGCACATGCCTAGTGACGGCCAAATACGTCGTCTAAATTAGGACAGAACGTCACCAAAGTTGTTGATGTGCCCCGCCCCTGGGGAAAACTACTAGTGACGGATTCCATCACAAAAAATGATCGTAGGCGATGGTTTGTTTTCCTTCATGAGGATTTATCATAGAATATCACACATTTTGTGGTGTATAAATTTAATTTGCAAAAGCCCACTAATAAACTAAGAAAGGATTGAGCAAAGAAATTAAATACTACACTCTCGGCTTATAGAACTGCTTTTATATTTACTTCATAGTTGGATGAGCTATGAATAGAATCTTAATCACACACATAGTGCATGTGTGATTTTAAATTTACATGTTTGCGTTTGTTATAATGTGATATGTCAATATTCAATCGTACTTTGGTTTGTAAGTCCTCACGTGCCTTTCACGTGTACTTTATTTGCTAAGCTTAAATGCATCTTCTTTGCCTAATGAAATGGAGACATGCCTAAGGTCTTCCTTTCTATTCCCAAGGTTGTGGACTAAGAGCATCTACAATTGGACCTAGCAAATTCGGCCATCTAAACGTCTGTGGACACGTCCATGGACAATGATCAGTCACCCCTCAATTGTTAGCATCCATAAATGAGTGCCTCATTGGCAAATCCTCAAACCCATACAATGCCATGCAACTCAAACTAAACTCGCATACTACATCTCGATCACACACATAGCATACAACTACTTCATCATACATGCCATCGGACTGAGAAAAATTGGTATGTTCCTACTTCATCATACATGCCTTCAGACAATCAAACATTGGCATGGTCTAAATACTAGAGCTATGGACAAAGTTTGCCCTTTCCTCACATGGATGCAGTAGATTCCTGATGGAAGGACTCAGACTGCGATCGGACGCATTCCTCTTGGAGTGGAGGAGAGCCAGTGCTACGTCTTGAGCTTGCGTTGGTTTTCCCCGAAGAGGAAGGGATGATGCAGCAGAGTAGCGTAAGTATTTCCCTCAGTTTTGAGAACCAAGGTATCAATCCAGTAGGAGGCCACGCTCAAGTCCCTCGTACCTGCACAAAACGATAGCTACTCGCAACCAACGCGATTAGGGGTTGTCAATCCCTTCATGGTCACTTACGAGAGTGAGATCTGATAGATATTTTTTTTTGGTATTTTTGGTATAAAGATGCAAAGTAAAAAGTAAAGGCAAAGTAAAAAGCAAAGCAAGATTAAAGTGATGGAGATTGATATGATGACAATAGACCCGGGGGCCATAGGTTTCACTAGTGGCTTCTCTCAAGAGCATAAGTATTCTACGGTGGGTGAACAAATTACTGTTGAGCAATTGACAAAATTGAGCATAGTTATGAGAATATATAGGTATGATCATGTATATAGGCATCACGTCCGTGACAAGTAGACCGAAACGATTCTGCATCTACTACTATTACTCCACTCATCGACCACTATCCAGCATGCATCTAGAGTATTAAGTTAAAAACAGAGTAACGCCTTAAGCAAGATGACATGATGTAGAGAGATAAATTCATGCAATATGAAATAAACCCCATCTTGTTATCCTCGATGGCAACGATGCAATACGTGCCTTGCTGCCCCTTCTGTCACTGGGAAAGGACACCGCAAGATCGAACCCAAAGCTAAGCACTTCTCCCATGGCAAGAACTACCAAGCTAGTTGGCCAAACAAAACCGATAATTTGAAGAGACTTGCAAAGATAACCAATCATACATAAAAGAATTCAGAGAAGATTCAAATATTATTCATAGATAGACTTGATCATAAACCCACAATTCATCGGTCTCAACAAACACACCGCAAAAGGAAGATTACAACGAATAGATCTCCACAAGAGAGGGGGAGAACTTTGTATTGAGATTCAAAGAGAGAGAAGAAGCCATCTAGCTACTAACTATGGACCCGAAGGTCTGAGGTAAACTACTCACACTTCATCGGAGAGGCTATGATGATGTAGAAGCCCTCCGTGATGACGGCCCTCTTCCGGCGGAGCTCCGGAACAGGCCCCAAGATGGGATCTCATGGATACAAAAAGTTGCGGCAGTGAAATTAGGTTTTTGGCTCCTCTTCTGATCGTTTGGGGGTACGTATGTATATATAGGAGGAAGGAGTATGTCGGTGGAGCACCGAGGGGCCCACAAGGCAGGGGGCACGCCCTAGGGGGGCGCCCCCACCCTCGTGACCGCCTCTTTTGTTCCTTGGCGTAGGTTCCAAGTCTCCTGGATCACGTTCGGTGAGAAAATCACGTTCCCGAAGGTTTTATTCCGTTTGGACTCCGTTTGATATTCTGTTTCTCCGAAACACTGAAATAGGCAAAAAACAGCAATTCTGGGTTGGGCCTCCGGTTAATAGGTTAGTCCCAAAAATAATATAGAAGTGAAAAATAAAGCCCAATATAGTCCAAAACAATAGATAATATAGCATGGAGCAATCAAAAATTATAGGTACGTTGGAGATGTATCAGGCATCCCCAAGCTTAATTCCTGCTCATCCTCGAGTAGGTAAATCATAAAAAGAGAATTTTTGATGCGGAGTGCTACTTGGCATAATTTCAATGCAAATCTTCTTAATTGTGATATGAATATTCAGATTCGAAAGATTCGAGACAAAAGTTCATATTGACATAAAAATAGTAATACTTCAAGCATACTAACAAAGCAATTATGTCTTCTCAAAATAACATGGCCAAAGAAAGCTATCCCTACAAAATCATATAGTCTGGCTATGCTCTATCTTCACCACACAAAATATTTAAATCATGCACAACCCCGATGACAAGCCAAGCAATTGTTTCATACTCTAACTTTTTCAAAACTTTTTCAATCTTCACGCAATACATGAGCGTGAGCCATGGATATAGCACTATAGGTGGAATAGAATGGTGGTTGTGGAGAAGACAAAAAGGAGAAGATAGTCTCACATCAACTAGGCGTATCAATGGGCTATGGAGATGCCCATCAATAGATATCAATGTGAGTGAGTAGGGATTGCCATGCAATGGATGCACTAGAGCTATAAGTATATGAAAGCTCAAAAAGAAACTAAATGGGTGTGCATCCAACTTGCTTGCTCATGAAGACCTAGGGCAATTTGAGGAAGCCCATCATTGGAACATACAAGCCAAGTTCTATAATGTAAAATTCCCACTAGTATACGAAAGTGATAACATGAGAGACTCTCTACTATGAAGATCATGGTGCTACTTTGAAGCACAAGTGTGGTAAAAGAATAGTAACATTGTCCCTTCTCTCTTTTTCTCTCATTTTTTTTATTTTTTTTATTTGGGCCTTTTCTCTTTTTTCCTTTTTATGGCCTCTTTTTATTTGGGCTTCTTTGGCCTCTTTTTTTTTGTCCGCAGTCTCATCCCGACTTATGGGGGAATCATAGTCTCCATCATTCTTTCCTCACTGGGACAATGCTCTAGTAATGATGATCATCAGAATTTTATTTTTCTTACAACTCAATACTTAGAACAAAATATGACTCTATATGAATGCCTCCGGTGGTGTACCGGGATATGCAATATGACAATGATGGAGTGTGTCATGATAAACGGAACAGTGGAAAGTTGCATGGCAATATATCTCGGAATGGCTATGGAAATACCATAATAGGTAGGTATGGTGGCTGTTTTGAGGAAGGTATATGGTAGGTGTATGATACCAGCGAAAGGTGCGCGGTATTAGAGAGGCTAGCAAAGGTGGAAGGGTGAGAGTGTGTATGATCCATGGACTCAACATTAGTCATAAAAAACTCATATACTTATTGCAAAAATCTAGAAGTTATCAAAGCAAAGTATTACACACATGCTCCTAGGGGGATAGATTGGTAGGAAAAGACCATCGCTCGTCCCCGACCGCCACTCATAAGGAAGACAATCAATAAATAAATCATCCTCCGACTTCATCACATAACGGTTCACCATACGTGCATGCTACGTGAATCACAAACTTTAACACAAGTATTCTTTAAATTCACAACTACTCAACTAGCATGACTTTAATATTATCACCTCCATATCTCAAAACAATTATCATGCTTCAATCTTTTCTTAGTATTCAACACACTCAAAAGAAAGTTTCACAAATCTTGAATACCAAGCATATTATTATTAAGCAGATTACCATGCTATTAAGAGACTCTCAAAATAATTTAAGTGAAGCATGAGAGATCAATAGTTTCTTTAAAACAAATCCACCACCGTGCTCTAAAAGATCTAAGTGAAGCACATAGAGCAAAATTATAACGCTCAAAAGATATAAGTGAAGCACATAGAGCAAAACTACATAGCTCAAAACATATAAGTGAAGCACATAGAGTATTCTATTAAATTATAATTCATGTATGGCTCTCTCAAAAGGTGTGTACAGCAAGGATGATTGTGGCATACTAAAACACAAAGACACAAATAATACAATACGCTCCAAGCAAAACACATATCATGTTGGTGAATAAAAATATAGCTCCAAGTAAATTACCGATGGAAGTGGATGAAAGAGGGGATGCCTCCCGGGGCATCCCCAAGCTTCGACTTTTTGGTGTCCTTGGATTATCTTGGGGGTGCCATGGGCATCCTCAAGCTTAGGCTCTTGCCACTCCTTGTTCCATGATCCATCAAAAGAATTCATCCAAAACTTGAAAACTTCACAACACAAAACTCAAAATAGAAAACTCGCGAGCTCCGTTAGCGAAAGAAAACAAAAGACCACTTCAAGGTACTGTAATGAACTCATTCTTTATTTATATTGGTGTTAAACCTATTGTATTACAACTTCTCTATGGATTATAGACTATTTTACTAACCATAGATTCATCAAAATAAGCAAACAACACACGAAAAACAGAATCTGTCAAAAACAGAACAGTCTGTAGTAATCTGTAGCTAGCACAAGATCTGGAACCCCAAAAATTCTAAACTAAATTTCTGGACGTGAGGAATTTATATATTAATCATCTGCAAAAAGAATTAACTAAATATCACTCTTCAAATAAAAATGACAGCACTTCTCGTGAGCGCTAAAGTTTCTGTTTTTTACAGCAAGTTCAACAAGACTTTCCCCAAGTCTTCCCAACGGTTCTACTTGGCACAAACACTAATTAAACAAAAAAAACACAACCAAAACAGAGGCTAGATAATTTATTCATTACTAAACAGGAGCAAAAAGTAAGGAATAAAAATAAAATTGGGTTGCCTCCCAACAAGCGCTATCATTTAACGCCCCTAGCTAGGCATAAAAGCGAGGATAGATCTAGGTATTGCCCTCTTTGGTAGGCAATTCTTCAATGAGGCATCTGTTTCCCTTAGGAATTTCTTTCTTTCTAGTGATTATTAAACTTTTAGGCACAAGATCGAAAAATTCATGTGTAGCAATTGGTTCCTTGATGATATCAAAAAGATTGGGATGAATACTTATAGATTTAAGATCCGCAGTTTCCTTAGATGATTCACCCTTATTTTTAGGAACATACATAAGCTTGGAAATTTTAGTAGGAGAACTTGGAGTATTCTTTACGGAAGAAAAAGCGGTTCCCAAGTTTGTAATGATACCCTCAAGTTTATCAATTCTAGTAGAATCTAAGTTCATTTTCTCATTAACTATGGGTTCTTTTTCCTTAATATTTTTCAAAGTCATTCCTACCTTAGATCCATATTGAGTAATTTGATTGTGGATCTTTTTATCTAGATTTTCAATTGATTCAATAGTAGCAACTTTATTTTCAATAATTTCAAGTCTTTGCATAACATGCTCCAAAGTTAACATGGTTCCATTAACCAAAAGAGGTGGTGAGCCAAATAAATTTAGCATAGCATTATAAGCAGTGGCGGAGCTTGGGCTGATTTTGCGGAGGGGCAAATGGGCTGGAGGGGCAAGAAACATGACTTTAGGCTGATTTTAACTGGGCATATGGGCTGAATACTAGGGGATATATGCTAGCTTTCTCATGGGCTGGGGGGCAATGGCCCAGGTTGCTCTCCACTAAGCTCCGCCACTGATTATAAGAATCAAAAGTATGGCTACCCAAGAAGTTCCCTCCGGTAATGGTATCGAGGATATATCTATACCAAGGATTAACACCTATATAAAAATTGCGGAGAAGAACTAAGGTAGATTGCTTCCTGGTAGATCTATTTTGAGCATTGCAAATTCTATACCAAGCATCTTTTAGATTTTCTCCCTCCCTTTGTTTAAAATTTAAAACTTCACTCTCGGGAGACAACGGAGAAGATATGAGACTAGCCATGATGACAAGTAAACAAACTAGCACACGAGCAAACAAGAGCAAACGGGCAAAAGAGGCAAATAGAGAGGGAGGATAGAGAGAGAGAGGGCGAATAAAACGGCAAGGGTGAATTGGGGGGAGAGGAAAACGAGAGGCAAATGGCAAATAATGTAATGTGAGAGATAGGGATTGTGATGGGTACTTGGTATGTTGACTTTTTGCGTAGACTCCCCGGCAACAGCGCCAGAAATCCTTCTTGCTACGTCTTGAGCTTGCGTTGGTTTTCCCCGAAGAGGAAGGGATGATGCAGCAGAGTAGCGTAAGTATTTCCCTCAGTTTTTGAGAACCAAGGTATCAATCCAGTAGGAGGCCACGCTCAAGTCCCTCGTACCTGCACAAAACGATAGCTATCGCAACCAACGCGATTAGGGGTTGTCAATCCCTTCACGGTCACTTACGAGAGTGAGATCTGATGGATATAATATTTTTGGTATTTTTGGTATAAAGATGCAAAGTAAAAAAGTAAAGGCAAAGTAAAAAAGCAAAGCAAGATTAAAGTGATGGAGATTGATATGATGAGAATAGACCCGGGGGCCATAGGTTTCACTAGTGGCTTCTCTCAAGAGCATAAGTATTCTACGGTGGGTGAACAAATTACTGTTGAGCAATTGACAGAATTGAGCATAGTTATGAGAATATCTAGGTATGATCATGTATATAGGCATCACGTCCGTGACAAGTAGACCGAAACGATTCTGCATCTACTACTATTACTCCACTCATCGACCGCTATCCAGCATGCATCTAGAGTATTAAGTTAAAAATAGAGTAACGCCTTAAGCAAGATAACATGATGTAGAGAGATAAATTCATGCAATATGAAATAAACCCCATCTTGTTATCCTCGATGGCAACGATGCAATACGTGCCTTGTT
Organism: Triticum dicoccoides; assembly: GCF_002162155.2. Taxonomy (NCBI): domain Eukaryota; kingdom Viridiplantae; phylum Streptophyta; class Magnoliopsida; order Poales; family Poaceae; genus Triticum; species Triticum dicoccoides. The sequence continues at coordinate 465,765,500 of NC_041382.1, read as the reverse complement.
GCCCCTTCTGTCATTGGGAAAGGACACTGCAAGATCGAACCCAAAGCTAAGCACTTCTCCTATGGCAAGAACTACCAATCTAGTTGGCCAAACCAAACGGATAATTCGAAGAGACTTGCAAAGATAACCAATCATACATAAAAGAATTTAGAGAAGATTCAAATATTATTCATAGATAGACTTGATCATAAACCCACAATTCATCGATCTCAACAAACACACCGCAAAAAGAAGATTACATCGAATAGATCTCCACAAGAGAGGGGGGGGGGGAACTTTGTATTGAGACTCAAAGAGAGAGAAGAAGCCATCTAGCTACTAACTATGGACCCGAAGGTTTGAGGTAAACTACTCACACTTCATCGAAGAGGCTATGATGATGTAGAAGCCCTCCGTGATGACGGCCCTCTTCCGCGGAGATCCGGAACAGGCCCCAAGATGGGATCTCGTGGATACAGAAAGTTGCAGCAGTGGAATTAGGTTTTTGGCTCCTCTTCTCATCGTTTGGGGGTACGTATGTATATATAGGAGGAAGGAGTACGTCGGTGGAGCACCAAGGGGGCCATGAGGTAGGGGGGCGCGCCCTAGGGGGGCGCCCCCCACCCTCGTGACCACCTCTTTTGTTCCTTGGCGTAGGGCCCAAGTCTCCTGGATCACGTTCGGTGAGAAAATCACGTTCCCGAAGGTTTTATTCCGTTTGGACTCCGTTTGATATTCTGTTTCTCCGAAACACTGAAATAGGCAAAAAAACAACAATTCTTGGCTGGGCCTCCGGTTAATAGGTTAGTCCCAAAAATAATATAAAAGTGGAAAATAAAGCCCAATATAGTCCAAAACAGTAGATAATATAGCATGGAGCAATCAAAAATTATAGATACGTTGGAGACGTATCAGCCAGGTGGACAACCATATCCTCCTTCTCATATGTGATGAAGTCCTAGTTAACGGATTCAAATATCTCAGAGTTGGATCCACTACCCACCATGTTGGAGGAGGCTGGAGATCACCGGAGAGGAGTTGGGGGAAGGCGGTGTTGGGGAACGTAGTAATTTCAAAAAAAAATCCTATGCACATGTGAGATCATGGTGATGCATAACAACGAGAGGGAAGAGTGTTGTCCACATACCCTCATAGACCGTAAGCGGAAGCGTTATGACAACGCGGTTGATGTAGTTGTACGTCTTCACGATTGACCGACCCTAGCACCGAAGGTACAACACCTCTGCGGTCTGCACACGTTCGGCTTGGTGACGTCCCACGAACTCACGATCCAGCAGAGTGTTGGGGGAGAGCTTCGTCAGCATGACGACGTGATGACGGTGATGATGATGCTACCGGAACAGGGCTTCGCCTAAGCACCGCTACGATATGACCGAGGTGGATTATGGTGGAAGGGGCACCGCACACGGCTAAGAGATCAATGATCAACTTGTGTGTCTATGGGGTGCCCCTTGGCCACGTATATAAAGGATGGAGGGAGGAGGAGGCCGGCACTCACAGGGCGCGCCCAAAGTGTGGAGTCATACTAGGACTCCTTAGTCCTAGTAGGATTCCACCTCCCACATGGAATAGGAAAAAGGTAAGGGAGAAGGAGAAGGACGGAAGGGGGTGCCCCCTTTCCCTAGTCCAATTCGGACCAGTCCATGGGGAAGGGGCGCGGCCACCCTTGAGGCCTTTCTCTCCTTTCCCGTATGGCCCAGTAAGGCCCAATACGAATTCCCGTAACTCTCAGGTACTCCGAAAAATACTCGAATCACTCGGAACCTTTCCGATGTCCGAATATAGCCTTCCAATATATCGATCTTTACGTCTCGACCATTTCAAGACTCCTCGTCATGTCCCCGATCTCATCCGGGACTCCAAACAAACTTTGGTCATCAAATCACATAACTCATAATACAAATCATCACAGAACGTTAAGCGTGCAGACCCTACGGGTTCGAGAACTATGTAGACATGACTGAAACACGTCTCCGGTCAATAACCAATAGCGGAACCTAGATGTTCATATTGGCTCCCACATATTCTACAAAGATCTTTATGAGTCAAACCGCATAACAATATATGTTGTTCCCTTTGTCATCGGTATGTTACTTGCCCGAGATTCAATCGTCGGTATCTCAATACCTAGTTCAATCTCTTTACCGGCAAGTCTCTTTACTCGTTTCGTAATGCATCATCCTTCAACTAACTCATAAGTCACAATGCTTGCAAGGCTTATAGTGATGTGCATTACCGAGAGGGCCCAAAGATACCTCTCCGATACTCGGAGTGACAAATCCTAATCTTGATTTATGCCAACTCAACAAACACCATTGGAGACACCTGTAGAGCACGTTTATAATCACCTAGTTACATTGTGACGTTTGGTAGCACACAAAGTGTTCCTCCGGTATTCGGGAGTTGCATGATCTCATAGTCATAGGAACATGTATAAGTTATGGAGAAAGCAATAGCAATAAACTAAACGATCGTCGTGCTAAGCTAACGGATGGGTCAAGTCAATCACATCATTCTCTAATGATGTGATCCCGTTAATCAAATGACAACTCATGTCTATGGTTAGGAAACATAACCATCATTGATTCAACGAGCTAGTCAAGTAAAGGCAAACTAGTGACACTCTGTTTGTCTATGTATTCACACATGTACTAAGTTTCCGGTTTAATACAATTCTAGCATGAATAATAAACATTTATCATGATATAAGGAAATATAAATAACAACTTTATTATTGCCTCTAGGGCATATTTCCTTCAGTCTCCCACTTGCACTAGAGTCAATAATCTAGTTCACATCGTCATCTGATTTCACACCAATAGTTCACATCTTTATGTGATTAGTTCACATCTTCATGTGACTAATACCCAAAGGGTTTACTATAGTCAATAATCTAGTTCACCATGCTATGTGATTAATACCCAAAGAGTGATCATGTTTTGCTTGTGAGAGAAGTTTAGTCTACGGGTCTGCAACATTCAGATCCATATGTATTTCGCAAATTTCTATGTCTACAATACTCTGCACGGAGTACTCTAGCTAATTGCTCCCACTTTCAATATGTATCTAGATCGAGACTTAAAGTCATCTAGATCGATGTAAAAAGCTTGCACCAATGTAACTCTTTATGACGAACTCTTTTATCACCTCCATAACCGAGAAATATTTCCTTAGTCCTTTAAGGATAATTTTGACCGTTGTCCAGTGATCTACTCCTGGATCACTATTGTACCCCCTTGCCAGAATCATGCTAAGGTATAAAATAGGACTGGTACACATCATATCATACTTTATAGAACCTATGACTGAGGCATAGGGAATGACTTTTCATTCTCTTTCTGTTTTCTGCTGTGGTCGGGTTTTGAGTCTTTACTCAACTTCACACCTTGCAACACAGGCAAGAACTCCTTCTTTGATGGTTCCATTTTGAACTACTTCAAAATCTTGTCAAGGTATGTACTCATTGAAAAAAAATCTTATCAAGTGTCTTGATCTATCTCTATAAATCTTGATGCTCAATGTGTAAGCGGCTTCACCGAGGTCTTTTCTTTGAAAAACTCCTTTCAAACACTCCTTTATACTTTCCAGAAAATTCTACATTATTTCCGATCAACAATATGACATTCACATATACTTATCAGAAATGATGTAGTGCTCCCACTCACTTTCTTGTAAATATATGCTTCACCGCAAGTGTGTATAAAACCATATGCTTTGATCACTTTATCAAAACATATATTCCAACTCCGAGATGCTTGCACCAGTCCATAGATGGATCGTTGGAGCTTGCTCACTTTGTTAGCACCGTTAGGATCGACAAAACCTTCTGGTTGCATCATATACAACTCTTCTTTAAGAAATCCATTAAGGAATGCAGTTTTGACATCCGTTTGCCAGATTTCATAAAATGCGGCAACTGCTAACATGATTTGGACAGTCTTTTAAGCATAAATACGAGTGAGAAAATCTCATCGTAGTCAACACCTTGAACTTGTCAAAAACATTTTTGTGACAATTCGAGCTTTGTATATAGTAACACTATCAGCGTCTGTCTTCCTCTTGAAGATCCATTTATTCTCAATGACTCACCGATCATCGGGCAAGTCAATCAAAGTCCATACTTTGTTCTCGTACATGGATCCCATCTCAGTTTTCATGGCCTCAAGCCATTTTGCGGAATCTGGGCTCATCATCACTTCCTCATAGTTCGTAGGTTTGTCATGGTCTAGTAACATGACTTCCAGAATAGGATTACTGGACCACTCTGGTGCGGATCTTACTCTGGTTGACCTACGAGGTTCGGTAGTAACTTGATCAGAAGTTTCATGATCATCATCATTAGTTTCCTCACTTATTGGTGTAGGAATCACTGGAACTGATTTTAGTGATGAACTACTTTCCAATAATGGAGAAGGTACAATTACCTCGTCAGGTTCTACTTTCCTCCCACTCAATTCTTTCAAGAGAAACTCCTTCTCTAGAAAGGATCCATTCTTAGCAACAAAATATCTTGCCTTCGGATCTGTGATAGAAGGTGTACCCCAACAGTTTCTTTTGGTTATCCTATGAAGACGCACTACTCCGATTTGGGTTCGAGCTTATCAGTTTGAAACTTTTTCACATAAGCATCACAACCTCAAACTTTAAGAAACGACAACTTTGGTTTCTTGCCAAACCATGGTTCATACGGTGTCATCTCAACGGATTTAGATGGTGCCCTATTTAACGTGAATGTAGCTGTCTCTAATGCAGAACCCCAAAACAATAGTGGTAAATCGGTAAGAGACATCATAGATCGCACCATATCCAATAAAGTACGATTACAATGTTCAGACACCATTATGTTGTGGTGTTCTAGGTGGCGTGAGTTGCGAAACTCTTCCATGTTGTTTCAAATGAAGACCAAACTCGCAACTCAAATATTCGCCTCTGTGATCAGATCGTAGAAACTATTTTTTCTTGTTACGATGATTTTCCACTTCACTCTGAAATTCTTTGAACTTTTCAAATGTTTCAGACTTATGTTTCATTAAGTAGATATACCCATATCTGCTTAAATCATCTGTGAAGGTCAGAAAATAACGATACCCTCCGCGAGCCTCAACACTTATCGGATCACATACATCAGTATGTATTATTTCCAATAAGTCAGTTGCTCGCTCCATTGTTCCGGAGAATGGAGTCTTAGTCATCTTGCCCATGAGGCATGGTTCACAAGCATCAAGTGCTTCATAATCAAGTGATTCCAAAAGTCCATTAGCATGGAGTTTCTTCATGCGCTTTACACCAATATGACCTAAACGGCAGTGCCACAAATAGGTTGCACTATCATTATTAACTTTGCATCTTTTGGCTTCCATATTATGAATATGTGTATCACTACGATCGAGATTCAATAAACCATTCACCTTGGGTGTATGACCACAGAAGGTTTTATTCATGTAAACAGAATAACAATTATTCTTTGACTTAAATGAATAACCGTATTGCAATAATAATGATCCAATCATATTATGCTCAACGCAAGCACCAAATAACATTTATTTTAGGTTCAACACCAATCCCAAAGGTAAAGGGGGTGTGCAATGGTGATCTTGTCAACCTTGGAATCATTTCCAACACACATCGTCACCTCGTCCTCAACTAGTCTTTGTTTATTTTGCAACTCCCGTTTCGAGTTACTGCTCTTAGCAACTGAACTAGTATAAAATACCAAGGGGTTTGCTATAAACACTAGTAAAGTACACATCAATAACATGTATATCAAATATACATTTGTTCACTTTGTCATCCTTCTTATCTGCCAAGTATCTAGGGCAGTTCCACTTCCAGTGACCATTTACTTTGCAGTAGAAGCACTCAGTTTTAGGCTTTGGTCTAGCTTTGGGCTTCTTCATGGGAGTGGCAACTTGCTTGCCATTCTTCTTGAAGTTCCCTTTCTTTCCCTTGCCCTTTTACTTGAAACTAGTGGTCTTTTCAACCATCAACACTTGATGCTTTTTCTTGATTTCTACCTTCGCCGATTTCAGCATCGCGAAGAGCTTTGGGAATCGTTTCCATTATCCCTTGCATATTATAGTTCATCACGAAGTTCTAGTAACTTGGTGATAGTGACTAGAGAACTCTGTCAATCACTATCTTATCAGGAAGATTAACTCCCACTTGATTCAAGTGATTGTAGTACTCAGACATTCTGAGCACATGCTCACTCGTTGAGCTATTCTCCTCCATCTTGTAGGAAAAGTACTGTCAGAGCTCTCATACCTCTTGACACGGGCATGAGTATGAGATACCAATTTCAACTCTTGGAACATCTTATATGCTCCGTGGTGTTCAAAACATTTTTGAAGTCCCGGTTCTAAGCCATAAAGCATGGTGCACTAAACTATCAAGTAGTCATCATACCGAGCTTGTCAAATGTTCATAACGTCTGCATCTGCTCCTGCAATAGGTCTGTCACCTAGCGGTGCATCAAGGACATAATTTTTCTGTGCAGCAATGAGGATAATCCTCAGATCACGGACCTAGTCCGCATCATTGCTACTATCATCTTTCAACATAGTTTTTCTCTAGGAACATATAAAAACAGGGAGCTACATCGCGAGCTATTGATCTACAACATAGTTATGCAAATACTATCAGGACTAAATACATGATAAATTAAAGTTAAATTAATCATATTACTTAAGAACTCCCACTTATATAGACGTCCCTCTAGTCATCTAAATGATTACGTGATCCAAATCAACTAAACCATGTCCGATCATCACGTGAGATGGAGTAGTTTTCAATGGTGAACATCATTATGTTGATCATATCTACTATATGATTCACGCTCGACCTTTCGGTCTCCAGTGTTCTGAGGCCATATCTGCATATGCTAGGCTCGTCAAGTTTAACCCGAGTATTCCGCGTGTGCAAAACTAGCTTGCACCCGTTGTATGTGAATGTAGAGCTTATCACACCCGATCATCACGTGGTGTCTCGGCACGACGAACTTTTGCAACGGTGCATACTCAGGGAGAACACTTATACCTTGAAATTTAGTGAGAGATCATCTTATAATGCTACCGCCGAACTAAGCAAAATAAGATGCGTAAAGGATAAACATCATATTCAATCAAAATATGTGACATGATATGGCCATGATCATCTTGCGCCTTTGATCTCCATCTCCAAAGCACCGTCATGATCTCTATCATCACCGGCATGGCACCATGATCTCCATCATCTTGATCTCTATCAACATGTCATCACATGGTCATCTCGCCAACTATTGCTCTTGCAACTATTGCTATCGCATAGCGATAAAGTAAAGCAATTATTTGGCGCTTGCATCTTATGCAATAAAGAGACAACCATAAGGCTTCTGCTAGTTGCCGATAACTTCAACAAAAAAAGATGATCATCTCATACAACAACTTATATCTCATCACGTCTTGGCCATATCACATCACAACAAGCCCTGCAAAAACAAGTTAGACATCCTCTACTTTGTTGTTGCAAGTTTTACGTGGCTGCTACGGGCTAAGCAAAAACCGTTCTTACCTACGCATAAAAAACCACAACGCGGTATAGTGATTGCTTTTTGATCTTCAGAAAGAACCATGTTCATTGAATCCGATTCAACTAAAGTTGGAGAAACAGACACCCACTAGCCACATAAGTGCGAAGCACGTCGGTAGAACCAGTCTCGCGTAAGCGTACGCGTAATGTCGGTCTGAGCCGCTTCATCCAATAATACTGTTGAATCAAGAATCAACCAGTGACGGCAATCAATATGTATATACCCACACCCACAACTCCTTTGTGTTCTACTCGTGCATATAACATCGACGCATAGATCTGGCTCGGATGCCACTGTTGGGGAACATAGTAATTTCAAAAAAATCCTACGCACACACGAGATCATGGTGATGCATAGCAACGAGAGGGAAGAGTGTTTTCCACATACCCTCGTAGACCGTAAGCGGAAGCGTTATGACAACGTGGTTGATGTAGTCGTACGTGTTCACGATCGACCGATCCTAGCACCGAAGGTACAACACCTCCGCGATCTGCACACGTTTGGCTCGGTGACGTCCCACGAACTCACGATCCAGCAGAGTGTCGAGGGAGAGCTTCATCAGCACGATGGCGTGATGACGGTGATGATGATGCTACCGGAACAGGGCTTCGCCTAAACACCGCTACAATAAGACCGAGGTGGATTATGGTGGAGGGGGGCACCGCACACGGCTAAGAGATCAATGATCAACTTGTGTGTCTATGGGATGCCCCTTGGCCACGCGTATAAAGGATAGAGGGAGGAGGAGGCCGGCCCTCATAGGGCGCGCCCAAAGTGTGGAGTCCTACTAGGATTCCTTAGTCCTAGTAGGATTCCACCTCCCACATGGAATAGGAAAAAGGGAAGGGAGAAGGAGAAGGAAGGAAGGGGGCGCCCCCTTTCCCTAGTCCAATTCGGACCAGTCCATGGGGAAGGGGCACGGCCACCCTTGAGGCATTTCTCTCCTTTCTTGTATGGCCCATTAAGGCCCAATACGAATTCCCATAACTCCCCGGTACTCTAAAAAATACCCAAATCAATCGGAACCTTTCCGATGTTCGAATATAGCCTTCCAATATATCGATCTTTACATCTCGACCATCTTGAGACTCCTCGTCATGTCCCCGATCTCATCCGGGACTCCAAACAAACTTCGGTCATCAAATCACATAACTCATAATACAAATCGTCACATAACGTTAAGCGTGCGGACCCTACGGGTTCGAGAACTATGTAGACATGTCCGATACATGTCTCCGGTCAATACCAATAGCGGAACCTGGACGTTCATATTGGCTCCCACATATTCTACGAAGATCTTTATCGGTCAAACCGCACAATGATATACGTTGTTCCCTTTGTCATCGGTATGTTACTTTCCCGAGATTCGATCATCGGTATCTCAATACCTAGTTCAATCTCGTTACCGGAAAGTCTCTTTACTCGTTCCGTAATGCATCATCCCACAACTAACTCATTAGTCATAATGCTTGCAAGGCTTTATAGTGATGTGCATTACTAAGAGGGCCCAGAGATACCTCTCTGATACTCGGAGTGACAAATCCTAATATCGATTTATGCCAACTCAACAAACACCATTGGAGACACCTGTAGAACACCTTTATAATCACCTAGTTACATTGTGACGTTTAGTAGCACACAAAGTGTTCCTCCGGTATTCGGGAGTTGCATGATCTCATAGTCATAGGAACATGTATAAGTTATGGAGAAAGCAATAGCAACAAACTAAACGATCATCGTGCTAAGCTAATGGGCGGGTCAAGTCAAACACATCATTCTCTAATGATGTGATCCCGTTAATCAAATGACAACTCATGTTTATGGTTAGGAAACATAACCATCATTGATTCAACGAGCTAGTCAAGTAGAGGCAAACTAGTGACACTCTGTTTGTCTATGTATTCACATATGTATTAAGTTTCCGGTTTAATACAATTCTAGCATGAATAATAAATATTTATCATGATATAAGGAAATATAAATAACAACTTTATTATTGCCTCTAGGGCATATTTCCTTCAGGCGGAGTGGCGCAAACTCGAAGTGGAGTGGCAAGTGGCTAGGGTTCGTCTAGATGTGGATAGGGTGGGATATTTGTGGGGCCCGGGTGAGCCAGTGCTGGACGGATCGGACATGGCGGACACAACCCGACGCGTCCGGGACTTCCCATATCCGCCCAGATATGGGCTTATGAGGGGTGCCGGTCAGCCCTGACGTATAGATCCGGTATGAGGGGTGCGACTGGATCGCGATTTCTTGATCGGTCATTGACTGGAACGCCCGCCCGAACATATTGGGGCATTTGAGGAGTCTGGTTGTAGATGCTCTAAAATTAGAGAGGTCAGGTTTAGCTCCTTAAGCCCCGAACGATATGCTAGCGCTCACGCGCGATGCTAGCAGGCCGCGGGCCGTTAAGATAGTGATAGTTGCAGTCGTACACCCGCACCTTAAGGGCCTGAACGGTTTGCTCGCCTTCACTCGTGATGCTAGTAGGCCGTGACCCATTAAGTGGTTGTTTGGATAAACAGAATTATTGTCTAGTTTTAACTACAGTTTTACTTATAATTCAGTTTCTTCCGGACGTCGATGAAAGCACCCGCATCCATGGCCTCCCGACTACGATGACATTGTCCTCCGGCATAGCAGCCTCAGCCGGTCTACCCTTCACGAGGCATCGCTTGGAATGGCGACTTTGTCGTTTCTCCCCACGGCACGACTGCCGATGGCAGCGGCGGTGGCCAGCACTCATCCAGACCCTCCTTGCAGCATGCCGGGGAGCAGCCCCATGGCTACCCACGGGCCACGGCCACGGCCACTCCCACGGCAGAGGCGGCGGCCAATTCCGGCAACACGTGGCGCATCGAGCGGCGGCACAACGAGCCCACCAACGGCCGTGGAGGCACAACGGAGCGGCGTTGTTTTCTTCTCGTGCAATCACGTTTTCATAAAAACAAGTATTAGTCGTTTTTGAGAAAACTCAGTTTCCCGGCTTTGTGGAAACTGAATTATACCTATCCACGTTTTTGTTGCGGCGCCCAAACAGGGTTTTAGTTTGTTACACGGTTATTTACGTTGACGCAAAACTCGTATTGATAAAACAGCGTATCCAAACAAGGCCTAAGGTAGCGATTGTTGCAGTTGCTCGATGTTGCTAGCTTAGCCGTGGGTCATCCCCTCGCTTGGTCAACTGGTTGAATGTTGACTTTTGAATAAAAACATGAATCTGAAAAAGTTCAATCTTTTAAAAGGTTCGGAAATTTAAGAAAAAGTTCATAAATTTGAAAAAAACACTAAAAAGGTTCGTGCATTTTAAAAAACTTCATGTTTTTTTAAATCACAAAGTTGGGAAAAGTTCTAAGAAAATTCACGAGTTTGAAAAAATATTTGAATTTTAAATAGTTCTCACATTTGAAAAAATAAAAAGGAAAATAGAAAAGGAAAAAAAAACAAAAATTAAAATTGAACAAAACTCAATTAAAAAAGTAAAAAGAAAAACAAACCAGAATCTTCGAGAAGCTTCCCGAAACCGGGCTCGGAAGCTTCCAAGATCCCAGAAGCTTCCCGAAAACTAGGACGGACTTCATGCTACCTGCCTTACATGGGCCGGCGGTTCTAATCGAAGGGGTGTGCGCTGCGTATGGTTAACCTCGAGATCACCAGTTACATGTTACCCTTTGTAAATGTCATTTTTCACCTTTCTTTGGTACTAATTAGTGGCCACACTCCATGTGTGGCACTTTATTTTTTTCAAAACGTTAACCTCTTGAACCGTGCCTGTAAATCATGAATCATTTTTACCGTCAAATTTCACATATCAAGATATTCGAAACTAAATCTCATGTTAATAGGTTTCTACAATTTTTTTCATGGAAAAGCCAAAAATCCTAGAAACGAAAAAAATAAGAAGATTTTTTTTCACCCCCCCCAAACAAGCGAAAAAGGAACCTAGAAGCATAGTTGTGTTTTTTTTCATTTTTGGAAACATAATTGTGCTTTTCCCTTTTCAGAAAGCACGGGTTGTGCTTCTCATGGGAGTACAAGTTGTGCTTTTTCTTTTTTGAAGAAGCACAATTGTGCTTCTTGTGAAAGCACATGCTGTGCTTTTTTCCTTTTTTCTGAAACACAACTTACTTTGAAAGCAAAGTTGTGCATCTCATGGAAGCACATGTTGCGTTTTCCCCTTTTCCAGAAGTAAAATAGTGCTTCTCATGAAAAAATCACTGCCTTCCAAAGAAAAAACAATATGTTTTTCTTTAAAACGAGCAAAAAAAATCTGAAAAATTACACATCTACAACCTGAAAACACATGCAGAAAAATAAAATAAACCAAAATCTAAAAGAAGCGCCCAACACACGTGATAACGGTTGGACAAATCAGTTGACACACTCTCAAGCCTAAATAGTGACACGTGTGGAAGCCTCCCAAGGGATAATTGTTAATTAGTTGTCCCGATTAACCCTCAAGCCGGCAGTCGGGTCGGGTTTGACCGGGTCAAGCTCTACCAAACCCATGCCTGAACAGTTAATGGTCATAGGAGCAGACCCACGACCCTATCCATGGGTCTTGAGTCATGCCCGAACCCGACCCATTAGGGCACCCATTGGGTTTAAAGTCAATATTTATTTTTTTACTTCAAAAATAGTGCGTCATGTGTCCTACCAAGCTTGCTGTTCTTTTTAGCAGCACTAGCTATTAGGCGCAACATCGCGGTAGCCACTTCCAATCGATGCAATAGCGGCTGCCTTATCTGGACTAGTCTTGAGTCTCTTATATAGGCGAAGCTGCGCCTCTCACCAGCGCGTCGTTGTCTCATTGCCATTTTCATTTCCCATTTTTTAGAATGCCATTCTCATTTTCGTGTGCTATCATGCATGCAAAGCAGGATACGAGTTGGTCTCACTTTGGAGGCCCAACTGTCCGAAATGTTATTCTGTTAGAGGGCTTGAGGCTGCTCAACAGTAATGTTGGGCTGCTGCTTAACTGCTTATTAGCATTTAAGGACCTTACTAGGAGCGACCGAAAAGAAATAAAAGTAGAGCAAAGATACATGCATCGCTACCGGCAGCCTTGGGTTGTTCTAAAGAAATTAATTACCAAGTATCTTCACCAAAACGTCCACACAAAATATAAAGTAAAATTATATTTTAATCACTAATATTAATCGGGTGACCCATGGGCAGAACATCATGCACATACCTACTCATGACTAATCGGGTTACCCATTGGGCTTACCCATGGATGAATATGATGATCCATACCCTACCCATTTGGGTCGGGTGCCTATGAACGTGGCCGCTTATGGGTCGGATTGCCGGGTTGAGTTAACCCTATAGCCGGCGCCTTAAGTGCCGAATAGGAATCGGGCTGAAGTGCTTATGGGCCTCCGAAATGCGATTTTGTTTTTCTTTTGAGGAGGAGACGCGCATGGGCCAATAGTACACGTACCACGAGTCCAGGCTCTAGGCCCAGAGGCCCAAAAGTCCATAATATCCTAGGGTTTCCTCTGTCTCAGGGGTTTCATCTTGCGCAGCACCATATATATAACCCGCACGCAGCCGCCCCCGTCTCCCCTCAGCGTCTCATTTTCATCCCCCCGCCCGCCGCCGCCGCCGCCGCTAGACCAGCTCGCCAGCAGCAATGGGTAAGACGCTAACACTCCGTCGTCTCTGATTGATTTGGTTCTATTGTACCCTCCGGATCTGACATTATCGTGACCAACGGCGGCAGCCCGGATCAAGGTGCACGAGCTGAGGGGGAAGAACAAGGCGGATCTGCAGGGCCAGCTCAAGGACCTCAAGGCGGAGCTGTCCCTCCTCCGCGTCGCCAAGGTCACCGGCGGCGCCCCCAATAAGCTCTCCAAGATGTACGTGTCT
>NC_041382.1:465748159-465751693 GCF_002162155.2 Triticum dicoccoides | reverse complement strand
CCTAGGTTTCCGTCGTGCTCACGGGTGGTTCTTGTGTTGCGCCGCAGCAAGGTGGTGCGCACCTCAATTGCGAGGGTGCTCACGGTGATCTCGCAGAAGCAGAAGGCGGCGTTGAGGGAGGCGTACAAGAACAAGCGTCTCCCGCTCGACCTCCGCCCCAAGAAGACCCGCGCCATCCGCAGGCGTCTCACCAAGCACCAGGTGATCTTCGTTCCTCCCTGTCTATCTACTTAGTGCTGCGGTTCTTTACGTGGAAGCGCTCTAGTTTGTTATTGTGTACTAGTTGTCAAATTCTTTTCGTTAGATGGTGAGATTAGTAAAATTGATGCTATGTATCTCTATATTTTGTTAAATGTTGTATTTTCTTGTGTAAGACATGGCTTTATGTGTATTGAATGTATTCATAGAGCAACTGTGCAACAGATTGATGACATGGCACTGTATTTCGTATGCCTTGCCCAGTCGTTCGCTGGTCGGTTGGGTTTATGAAATCCTTCTAACCTGGCTGGCTGAATTAGCATTTGTAAGGATTGCTGTGAATCTCTAGGTTGGAGAACGTTCTTGTGTTGGCTTGATGAAATTCAGTTTGTATTTGTCAGTCTGATTGATTGTGGGAGCTGGGATGCTGGTTTACTTTGTATCATGTATCGCACTTGTCTTTTTGAACCAACTTAATCATGAGTTGTAGTATTCTTTTCTGCTTGTGTCTTGTTAATATCATGTTATGTTTAACTGCGTAAGTAGTTTCTTATCATCTTGTGTTTAACTGCCTAAGTAGTTTCTTATCATGTTATGTTTTAACTACTGAATATCAATCTGTGCTCTCAGTAATAACAATTAATTTATTGTCTGATTCAGTTTTTTGTACCATAGTTTAATTTTTTTCCATCTGAGGGTATGTGTTACTCACTGTGTGCTCTGCTGGATTCTATCATGTTAGGGCAAGTGCTTTTGATCATTTTGGTTTACTGACTGTCATTTTATATAATATTGTGCAGCTCTCTTTGAAGACGGAGAGGGAGAAGAAGCGCGAGAAGTACTTCCCCATGAGGAAGTATGCTATCAAGGCCTAGGTTAGGAGGACATGTTTTACCGGCCGAGTTTTGCTCAGAAGTTGCATGAATTTTATGTTCTGTGTGGACACCGCTGCTATCTAAGTACTATGTATTCGATATCCTGCATGAAATTCGAACTTATGGTTATTGACACTATGATCTATAGCTGCTTGTTTGTGTTGCAATGTGTTGGTTATTGTATGTTGTTAGTTTCCAGTTAACTTGTTTGTGGAAGCGCCTTGTTGATGCTGCAGTGTGATGGTTTTCGTACGTTAAAGTTATCTTAAAATGGAAGTGGCCATTGAGCATCATCGGTGGTGGATGTCTGTTTCTGCATCAGTTATCAGATGGTGGTCTAGTTTGACATTTGCTTGTTCACCCGCTCGATATGTTATGCAGATCTGTGTGAGGGAAGGACTACTTGAAAGTTGCATAATAACTTTTGGGAACATATTGTTTGCATATGGGAAACGTTGCACACCGGCGGGCCGGCCTAACCGCGCGCCGGTCGCGTGCGCAGCGTACGATCCGCATTGATCGACTGGCTCCTGTTGCATCACGGACGCACATGCTGGTGGGCCTGGGCCGCCTTTCCCAACCGCCTTGTTCACTTGTTTTCTTTTTTCCGATGCAATTGCCATCAGCAGCCCAGCCGAGCTACAAAGGGTTGATATTGAGCTACGACCGGCGAGTCCTTTTTGATGGAGCGGTGTGATTTTTTGCTGTGACCGGCTCCAATGAGGCATTTTTTGTTACAACCGACGAGTCGTTCTCATGGGACTGGTGTAACCTTTTGCGATGACCAGCAATGGCAAACTTTTTTTTAGTACAAACAACGAGTAGTTTCGCTGGGACTGTTTTTCGCGGTGACCAGCGACGCACACTTTTTTTTTTGCTACAAACGACGAATTGTTTTGCTTGGACAGGTGAGAATTTTTGCTGCGTCCTAGTAGTAAATGCCTTCTTTTTTCTGCAAAATGGCTATCATTTTTGCTGGGATTGGCGAGACTTTTTGTTGCGATTGGTGAAAATTTTGTGCTGCGCCCCACCAATATGGCAAGTTACTTTTTTTTTGTTGGAACCGGCAATCATTTTTCGTAGGACCGGTGACCGGCGAGAAGTTTTGCTACAACCCGACGATTGCGAGTAAATTTTTTTTTGCTGGCGATCATTTGTGATGGGACCGGGGAGAATTTTGGTTACGATTAATGGCCGGCGAGATTATATTTTACGACTAACGATTGGCGAGAATTTTTGCTACGTCCCCGTGATGACAAGCATTTTCTTTTACTGGAGCCGTCGACCAATTTTACTAGGAGCGGTGAGAATTTTTGTTGCGACCGGCGAGATTTTTTGTTGCCGAGAATTTATGAAGTTTCTTTTTCGAGGATAGGAGGAGATTATTTGTTGGGACTAGTGAGATGGAAAGCTGCGACTGGCAAGCTGATTTGCTGGGACCAGCACGGGCCATGCTACAACAAGCTTTTTGCGTGAGGCAGACGCAGAGCGGCGGCAATGAGCTGCGACGGTGGACGAGGCATTCATGGCCGCCTTCTAGTTCCACTTCTTCACTTGAAGCTTTTTTAGAGGCCGGTTGTAGCTTTCTTGGCCGCCGGTCATAACATTTTTCAGTGCTATTTGCAGCACCTTCGTGTGACGGTCGCAGCCCATGCTTTCTCTGGTTGCAGCAAAAAACAATACCGGTAGTATCTTTCTCGGCCGCCGGTCGTAACATTTTTCGGTGTTGGTTGCGGCTCCTCCATGCGCCGGTCACAGCCCCAACTTTCACCTGTTGTAGCAAAAAACGACTCCATGCGTAGCAATTGGCACACTGGTTGCAACTTCACCGTGCACCGAGCGCAACTCTGCCGTAGCCGGTTGCAGCTGGGAGCATCCGGCCTGGATGCTACGACCAATGTGCGCTGCCAATCCGACCTGGATGCTACGACCGATGTGCGCTGCCCAGATGCTGCAACCGGCATGGGGCGTGACTGGGATCAATAGATCAGTATGCTGCAACTAGCATGGTGCATGGCATCTGACGACATGACATGATAGCTTCCTCTGCAACCGGGCGCCTGCTTTTGCTTGAACCGGCGACAACGAGTGCTACACCAACAATGGTGTGTGTGCTCAAATGGGCGACTGTGGATACTACCACTGGTGAGCGACGCTACGGCCGGCGGTGGTGAGCGCGGCTGCGAGTCGTGGCCTGACGGCGAGGAAGATGTGTCGCGGTCGGTGGAGATGGTGGCGGCCGTCATCTACGACTAGTAAAGGGACGGCGGTGCGTTGTATGAGTACGCGTACGCGTGCACAGGATGAGTGTTGCGCGTGCGACGGGCTGGAAACACGGGTTGCCCTGGAAACACGTAAATCACCCACATGTACAACACATGCTCACCTTAAAAAAAAAATGTACAACACATGCAAAGAGCTGGGAAAGAAAGAGACTAGTGCATCGAGTGGTTGCGCACGC
>NC_041382.1:465724375-465747865 GCF_002162155.2 Triticum dicoccoides | reverse complement strand
TCCTTCAGGTGTAAGCGGCTATCTGTACAAAACTAATTTCCTCTTCTTGCCTCTGAAATGCAAGAGTTTGAACTTCAAATTTTACTTTCATCTTCTGCCTGCTGTTTCTTTTCTTGAGAACTTTCAAACATGGTTGAATTTTCAAAGCTTGAGTGTAGAATAGCTTATTCTTCATCCCTAATAACGTTATGTACAAATGTATTTAAACACTATAAAATGTATTAATTCTGAAATAAATTTTTTACTATCCAAGTTTTTTATGGTCGTAGAATAAGCTATTCTACACTTGCGTTTAGTTTAGCGTTACTATATGTACATATATTAGGAAGCTCCTAAAAACCTTGAGAAAAATATGAGCATGGTAAAAACTCTTGAAACCCAAGGAAGTTTAGAGAACAACGATATGCCCTAAAATACGGCGTTTTGCCTGATGTGAACAGTGTGAAGTCGGTGTGAAATTAAGTTGAGTTTTGACATTTCAGGAATATTCCATTACCTATTTCCTTGAGCGCTTTCACCATTAACCCCCGGGTGACCATCTCAGGCTCTTTCTTCTTCTACTTCAAATAATAGTAGAACACAGGGATCTATACTTTTTAATGCCGTCTACGTTGAGACAAGATGAGCTCTCAAACGCAAACTTTGGGGCTTTAAAATAGTTTATCGTTCATGTATTGTTTTGATCGATTTTGCATCTTTTTGTCATGAGCTCATCAGATATCCGAACAAGTTGAAGTTTGGCGCATTTTTCACCTATTATTCTTTAGTATTTTTTTAAAATTTATTATTCACCGTGCAGATGAGTCTAGGCACCGAATTGAATATCCGCCAAATACCAACTTAAATATCCGGTAGTGAAAATAGAAGCTAAGCGATGACACATGGCTTTGAAGATATTGCCACTATTAATAATATTCTATAAAAACGCTGAGACTCAGCAAAGTGACACCAGTTTAAAGAATGTTGTTTTGAAATGCCAAAATTGATAAGGCCTTTGTGAATAAGGGCACGTTCTCCACAAGCCAGCTTCACGGCTCCATGGAAGAAGCCATACAGAACGCTGCAACTCCTACAAGCCTGCTTCGCGGAGCCCGTCCGTAGGAAAATATCAAGTACTTTCATCCTTGAGGTGCTTCCCATGCTCCAACTTAAAATAAATAAATTTTAAATGCTTAAAAAATTCTGGAAAAAATATGTATGTTTACAAGGATTGTGACTACAACTTCTAAAAATTTCAAGCCAAAACTCTAAATGCACATTGAGAAACAAAAAAGTAAAATCTAGCATGATAGTGTCATAAAAAGACAAAAGCAACATTTTATGCTATTCACGTCTGAATTTGTCTTCTTTGTTTCCGAATGTACATTTCGAGTTTGGACCTGAAATTTTTAGAGGATGTATTCATATTCCATGTGAATATTCACAATTTTTTTAGAATTTTTGAAACATTTAAAATTAATATTTTAGACTTGGAGCATAGAAAGTACCCCACGAATGGAAGTACTTGATATTTCCTCGCCCGTCCCTGACTAGTGTATTTTTATGGAGCAGCGGAAGGCCAGCTCTTAAAAGAATGCAAGGAGAAGTTGATCCAATTTACGCGAGAATGTCGTTCCGAAGTGATGCCTTCGTACCGTTTCGATCAGGAAAAGCCCTCTCAAATAAACGGATCTGGATTTTGTCTAATTCATTACGCGCACAATCAAATCTTCACCATCCATCGCCATGCACATCACATCAGCTGGTACACATGATGTTATATCGGCATGTGCACTATCTCTTCTCTCTTCTCCCTCCCAAACAAATTCATTCCTTTTATTTCACCTTCCAAACTTAAATCATTTACATATTTTAAACTAACATTACTGCAGGATGCTGCTAACGCGACACTACGATCAGAGACCCTTCAAGAAACTGTGTGCGATGCAATAATCGCAAACGGTGCTGTATGAAAACCGTCAGAAATATGTAAAACATTTGCGATGAAGGATGCATCAAACACGATTCACGTTTTATTTGCGTGTGCGATGAAGGGCATACAGTTCAGTTCAATGATCTGTTTGCGATGAGGAGGAACAAAAGAAACGGGCAGCCAGATGAAGGCGTGTGTGATACACATCATACGGTTCACTCGGATGAACTGTTTGTGATTAGGCAATAAAAAAAAACCAGTCAGTCAGATCAAGGTGTGTGTGATTGAGGGCATACGCTTCAGAAGGATTAACTGTTTGCGATTAGGCAACAGAACAAAAACGGGTCAGCCAGATCAAAGTGTCTGCGATTGATGGTATACACTTCACATGGATGAACTGTTTGCGATTAGCCACAACAAACTGAAACAATTAGATAGATCAATGTGTGTGCGCTAGACGGGCACACATGTTCTAATTAAAAGAACCGTGCGTGATGGTGATGACATTGCCTATTGCAGTGCACCCTATGGTGCAAACGCCACGTACGCGGCCGAGAAGGCGTACGTGCCCACGTTACATCTTACGGGAATAGTGCCGCACTTATAACCGTTAGTAAATTTTAAGCATGCATCTCATCATATTCCAAATTGCAAACCTGTCCACACCGATCAAAACCTAAACGGTTTCCCACTTAGGAGCGTATTACTACGCGGTTATAAATACTACTACTCCAAAATGACTGCACATTCCTTCTGAACTCCTCATCCACAAAAAGTCAAAAACAAACAAGTCATACATTACCGTTCCCTTGCGTCCGTCATGGCCAGCGTGAGTTCTGAGTCGAGAGATTGCCACCAGGAAGAGGCGAGCCTAGAAGCGGGAGGACGAGAGATGTCCCGCCTCGCCGCGAAAGCAGCCAACATGTCCCACCGCATGGCCGTAGCAGCAGAGAGGTCCCACCATGCCGCTGAAGTAGCATGGAGGACCCACCGCATCGTCAATGCAGCCGACTGGTCCGGCCGCGCCGCGGAAGCAGAAGAGACGTCCCACCGCGCCGCGAATGCAGCAGAGATGTCCTCCCATGCTGCGATGGCCTGGGAAATTGCCTCGCGGGCAGGCAAGGACTCTTACAGGCGCATGCGTGCCCTCGTCCTTAGGCAAATGGATCAGATCTCCAGGTGGGCGAGGTTGCATGATGACCTGCAAGCCTCGTTTGAACAGTCTACCAACGTCATCCGACAACTAAATGAGAGCAATGCGAAGCTCCGGGCCGAGCGCGACCTGCTGAGGGCGAAGATCGTCGGAAGTGCGGAGTAGCAGGAGCAAACCACTGCCTTGTTGAAGAGGATCGGCGTCATCGTCGAGAAACTTATGGACGAGAATGCCATGCTGCGCATCGAGCGCAGAAGGCTGGTGGAGGAATCCGTGGATGCTCTCAACCAGCATCTTGAGGACAAGAAAGAGCTCGTCACCGCCCGCCGCGGAGATTAGTTCCTGCTGTGGCTTCCTTCTTCTTTTGCCCTTGTGTATATCGGGCGTTGCTGCATGTAGCTTTTTTTAATTATGTTTATAAATATGTAAGACAATTATTATCCAATGTCATCGTCCTTATATTCATCATGCTTGCTATAAGTCGCAGTCGATGCTATATAGGTCCGTCGGATCTTACATCAAGATCCATGCAGAACTTTCTTTTCACATTTTCATTTTTCTCTCTTAAATCTCAGTCCAGTGAGACATATAGTGATGCCTACTACAGAACCTTCTTCTTGTAGACATTGTTGGGCTTTGAAGTGCAGAGGTTTGTAGGACAGTAGCAAATTTCTCTCAAGTGGATGACCTAAGATTTATCAATCCGTGGGAGGCGTAGGATGAAGATGGTCTCTCTCAAACAACCCTGCAACCAAATAGCAAAGAGTCTCTTGTGTCCCCAACACACCCAATACAATGGTAAATTGCCTAGATGCACTAGTTCGGCGAAGAGATGGTGATACAAGTGCAATATGGATGGTAGATATAGGTTTTTGTAATATAAAAATATAAAAAATAGTAAGGTAGCAAGTGGTAAAAGTGAGCGTAAATGGTATTGCAATGCTAGGAAATAATGCCTAGGGTTCATACTTTCACTAGTGCAAATTCTCTCAACAATAATAACATAATTGGATCATATAACTATCCCTCAACATGCAACAAAGAGTCACTCCAAAGTCACTAATAGCGGAGAACAAACGAAAAGATTATGGTAGGGTACGAAACCACCTCAAAGTTATCATTTCTGGTCGATCTATCATAGAGTTCGTACTAGAATAACACCTTAAGACACAATCAACCAAAACCCTAATGTCACCTAGTTACTCCAATGTCACCTCAAGTATCCGTGGGTATGATTATATGATATGCATCACACAATTTCAGATTCATCTATTCAACCAACACAAAGAACTTCAAAGAGTGCCCCAAAGTTTCTACCGGAGAGTCAAGACGAAAACGTGTGCCAACCCCTATGCATAAGTTCACGAGGTCACGGAACTCGCAAGTTGATCACCAAAACATACATCAAGTGGATCACATGATATTCCATTGTCACCACAGATAAGCACATGCAAGACATACATCAAGTGTTCTCAAATTCTTAAAGACTCAGTCCGATAAGATAACTTCAAAGGGAAAACTCAATCCATTACAAGAGAGTAGAGGGGGAGAAACATCATAAGATCCAACTATAATAGCAAAGCTCGTGATACATCAAGATCATGCCAAATCAAGAACATGAGAGAGAGAGAGATCAAACACATAGCTACTGGTACATACCCTTAGCCCCGAGGGTGAACTACTCCCTCCTCATCATGGTGAGCGCTAGGATGATGAAGATGGCCACCGGAGAGGGATCCCCCCTCCGGCAGCGTGCCAGAACGGGTCTAGATTGGTTTTCGGTGGCTACGGAGGCTTTTGGCGGCGGAACTCCCGATCTAGGTTTCTTTCTGGAGGTTTCAGTATATATAAGAGGTTTTGACGTCAAGAACAAGTCAGGGGGGGTCTCCGGGCTGTCCACGAGGTAGGGAGGCGCGCCTAGGGGGGTGGGCGCGCCCCCCACCCTCGTGGGCAGCCCGAGACTCTTCTGCCCCAACTCTTTTACTCCATGGCCTTCTTCTGGTCCAAAAATAAGTTCCGTGAAGTTTCAGATCAATTGGACTCCGTTTAATTTTCCTTTTCTGCGATACTCAAAAACAACGAAAAAACAGAAACTGACACTGGGCTCTAGGTTAATAGGTTAGTCCCAAAAATCATATAAAATAGCATATAAATGCATATAAAACATCCAAGGTTGATAATATAATAGAATAGAACAATAAAAAATTATAGATATGTTGGAGACGTATCAAGCATCCCCAAGCTTAATTCCTGCTCGTCCTCGAGTAGGTAAATGATAAAAATAGAATGTGGAATGCTACCTAACATATTTATTAATGTAATTTTCTTTATTTTGGCAAGACTATTCAGATCCGAAAGATTCAAGGCAAAAGTTTAATATTAACATAAAAATAATAATACTTCAAGCATACTAACAAAGTAGTCATGTCTTCTCAAAATAACATGGCCAAAGAAAGCTTATCCCTACAAAATCATATAGTTTGGCTATGCTTCATTTCGTCACACAAAAATGCTCTCATCATGCACAACCCCGATGACAAGCCAAGCAATTGTTTCATACTTTAGTAATCTCAAACTTTTTTCAACTTTCACACAATACATGAGCGTGAGCCATGGACATAGCACTATGGGTGGAATAGAATATAATGATGGGGGTTGTGTGGAGAAGACAAAAAAGGAGAAAGTCTCACATTGACGCGGCTAATCAACAGGCTATGGAGATGCCCATCAATTGATGTCAATGCGAGGAGTAGGGATTGCCATGCAACGGATGCACTAGAGCTATAAATGTATGAAAGCTCAACAAAAGAAACTAAGTGGGTGTGCATCCAACTTGCTTGCTCACGAAGACCTAGGGCATTTGAGGAAGCCATTGTCGGAATATACAAGCCAAGTTCTATAATGAAAAATTCCCACTAGTATATGAAAGTGACAAAAGAAGAGACTCTCTATCATGAAGATCATGGTGCTACTTTGAAGCACAAGTGTGGAAAAATGATAGTAGCATTGTCCCTTTTTATTTATTTTTATTTCTTTTTGGGCCTTTCTTTTTTTGGCCTTTGTATTTTTTTGGACAATGCTCTATTAATGATGATCATCACACTTCTATTTATTTACAACTCAATGATTACAACTCGATACTAGAACAAAATATGAGTCTATATGCATGCCTCCGACGGTGTACCGGGATGGACAATGAATCAAGAGTGACATGTATGATAAATTATGCATGATGGCCTTGCCACAAATATGATGTCAACTACATGATCATGCAAAGCAATATGACAATGATGATGTGTGTCATGATGAACGGAACGGTGAAAAGTTGCATGACAATATATCTCGGAATGGCTATGGAAATGGGATAATAGGTAGGTATGGTGGCTATTTTGAGGAAGATATAAGGAGGCTTATGTGTGACAGAGCGTATCGTATCAAGGGGTTTGGATGCACCAGCGAAGTTTGCACCAACTCTCAAGGTGAGAAAGAGTAATGCATGGGCGAAGAGGCTAGCAATGATGGAAGGGTGAGAGTTCGTATAATCCATGGGCTCAACATTAGTCATAAAGAACTCACATACTTATTACAAAAATCTACAAGTCATCAAAAACCAAGCACTACGCGCATGCTCCTAGGGGGATAGATTGGTAGGAAAAGACCATCGCTCGTCCCCGACCGCCACTCATAAGGAAGACAATCAAAGAAACACCCCATGCTTCAAATTTGCCACACAACGATTACCATACGTGCATGCTACGGGACTTGAAAACCTCAACACAAGTATTTCTCAAATTCAAAATTACTCAACTAGCACGACTCTAATATTACAATCTTCATATCTCAAAATAGTTATCAAGTATCAAACTTCTCATAGTATTCAGTGCACTTATATGAATTTTTTTATACCCCTCTTGGATGCCCATCATATTAGGACTAGTATCATAACCAAAGCAAACTACCATGATGTTCTAAAAGACTCTCAAAATAATATAAGTGAAGCATGAGAGTTCATCTATTTCTTCAAAATAAAACCATCACCGTGCTCTAAAAGATATAAGTGAAGCACTAGAGCAAACGACAAACTACTCCGAAAGATATAAGTGAAGATCAAAGAGTAGTTGAATAATTATGTAACTACGTGAAGACTCTTTAACATTTAAGAATTTAAGATCTTGGTATTTTATTCAAGCAGCAATCAAAACAAAAGAAAATAAAATGATGCTCCAAGCAAAACACATATCATGTGGTGAATAAAAATATAGCTCCAAGTAAAGTTACCGATGAACGAAGACGAAAGAGGGGATGCCATCCGGGGCATCCCCAAGCTTAGGCTCTTGGTTATCCTTGAATATTACCTTGGGGTGCCTTGGGAATCACCAATATTAGGCTCTTTACACTCCTTATTTCATAGTCCATCGAATCTTTACCCAAAACTTGAAAACTTCACAACACAAAACTTAACAGAAAATTCGTAAGCTCCGTTAGTATAAGAAAATAAATCACCACTTAGGTACTGTTGTGAACTCATTATAAATTCATATTGGTGTAATATCTACTGTATTCCAACTTATCTATGGTTCATACCCTCCGATACTACTCATAGATTCATCAAAATAAGCAAACAACACAATGAAAACAGAATCTGTCAAAAACAGAACAGTCTGTAGTAATCTGTATCAAACGTATACTTATGTAACCCCAAAAATTCTGAAATAAATTGGTGGACGTGAGGAATTTGTATATTAATTATCTTCAAAAATAATCAACCTAATCGCACTCTCCAGTAAAAAATGGCAGCAAAACTCGTGAGCGCTAAAGTTTCTGTTTTTTACAGTAAGATCGCAAAGACTTCACCCAAGTCTTCCCAAAGGTTCTACTTGGCACAAACACTAATTAAAACATAAAACCACATCTAAACAGAGGCTAGATGAATTATTTATTACTAAACAGGATAAAAAAGCAAGGAACAAAAAAAATTGGGTTGCCTCCCAACAAGCGCAATCGTTTAACGCCCCTAGCTAGGCATGATGATTTCAATGATGCTCACATAAAAGATAAGAATTGAAACATAAAGAGAGCATCATGAAGAATATGACTAGAACATTTAAGTCCAACCCACTTCCTATGCATAGGGATTTTGTGAGCAAACAATTTATGGGAACAATAATCAACTAGCATAGGAAAGCAAAACAAGCATAACTTCAAAACTTTAAGCACATAGAGAGAAAACTTGATATTATTGCAATTCCTACAAGCATATATTCCTCCCTCATAATAATTTTTAGTAGCATCATGAATGAATTCAACAATATAACCATCACATAAAGCATTCTTTTCATGATCTACAAGCATATAATTTTTATTACTCTCCACATAAGCAAGATTCTTCTCAATCGGAATAATGGGAGTATCATAAGAAACTCGAATACTATAAACTGTTTCCACATTAAAAGAGTAATGTTCAGAAATAGGGTAGTCATAATCATGACAAGTTTTATAAATATAATCATCACTACTTTTTATAGCATAAGTGTCATCACAATAATCATCATAGGTAGCAACTTTGTTCTCATCATAATCAATTGAAACCTCTTCCAAGATAGTGGAATCATTACTAAATAAAGTCATGACCTCTCCAAATCCACTTTCACAATTATCACAATATGAGTCAACATCCTCCAAAATAGTGGGATCATCACTTCCTAAAGTTGACACTCTTCCAAACCCACTTTCATCAATATAATCATCATAAATAGGAGGCATGCTATCATCATAATAAATTTGCATATCAAAACTTGGGAGGTTAAATATATCATGTTCATGAAACGTGGCATCCCCAAGCTTGGGACAAATATTAATTGCAGCAAATAAATTCTCAAACATGTAATTCTCATCAATCATAGCATCCCTAAGCTTGGGCCTTTTCATATCATAAGCATAATCACTTTCATCATTAATAGTATGGATAGCACCAATAGTATAACAATTATCATCATCGCAATGAGTAATAGGAGTAACATCATTTGGGAGGGATACCTTTTTACCTTTGCTTCTACGTCTTTTCTTTTGCTTCTTTGCATCATGTGTGGGTTTAACCCTCTTTTTGGAGCTCCTTATTAATGAGATTGGTTGGATAGAAATCTCTTCCTCGTAACCTGATTCATCATAAGAAATAATAGGAGGATATTGGGAAGTCTCTTCCCTTTCATTAGTATTCTCTTCATCTTCTATTTGTTTTCTTGTCTTTATGTAATTGGCAATATAAGGATTTTCAATGCAATTCACCGCACAATACATATAAATTTCCTCTAGATCAAAATCAAGAACTTTATCAAGGGAAAATTCTGGAATATCCTTAGTTATATGTTTCATTTCTTCATAACCCAGAAGCAAACTAAGTTCATTATGATGCCCAAGGGAAATCAAGTCATCACAATTTTTGGACATGATTCGATCATGAAACAATTTGCATTGGATATTTAAATGACCACGTTCATTTCAAAGTTCACAAGGATGGCTAAGAAAATTTAAACTTTCAGCACAAACATCTAGCCTTTCTTGCAACCATTTAGTTTCTAAATACTTATGCCTCTTGCAAAATCTATCTTTCCTATTTGGTGTGTACTTGCAAACTCTATGCACTCCACAAAAATTGACATGCTTATAAGAGACATTTTCATCATGACTAGTGCAATCATCATTAGTACCATGGATATTCAAGGAATTCATACTAACAACATTGCAATCACGCTCATCATTCAAATATTTAGTGCCAAACATTCTAATGCATTCTTCTTCTAGCACTTGAGCACAATTATCGGAATCCTTATTTTCATGAAAGATATTAAAAAGATGAAGCATATGAGGCACCCTTAATTCCATATTTTTTTGTAGTTTTCTTTTATAAACTAAACTAGTGATAAAACAAGAAACAAAAAGCTTCAATTGCAGGATCTAAAGATATACCTTCAAGCTCTAACCTCCCCGGCAACGGCGCCAGAAAAGAGCTTGATGTCTACTACACAACATTCTTCTTGTAGACGTTGTTGGGCCTCCAAGTGCAGAGGTTTGTAGGACAGTAACAAATTTCCCTCAAGTGGATGACCTAAGGTTTATCAATCCATGGGAGGCATAGGATGAAGATGCTCTCTCTCTCAAACAACCCTGCAACCAAATAATAAAGAGTCTCTTGTGTCCCCAACACACCCAATACAATGGTAAATTGTAGGCCAAAATCACTATTCTGACCTTTTCAGCAATCTTTGCCACAAAGTGAACTTGACATGAAAGTATTTCACGATCTGACCCTTTTAGCAATGCCACAGTCCGTGGCGTTTCTTCTCCTTATAAAAACGCCGAAGTAGCTCGCGTTTTAGATCCATGTTCGAACGTCAAACTAGCTAGCGCTTCCGGCCCACATGGAAACGCCAAACACATCGGCGTTGCCGCCGAGACCGAAACGCCATGATGCTTGGCATTTGTAGCCGATAGTTTGCATGCATGACTGTATCTGTACGTGCAGGCGCAGTGGAGGCATTTGTTTACCCCAAGAAAATTTAGGGGACGACGTTGCTAGCGGCTGGCGAGCGACACGGGTACGTGACACTACATCGCAAATGCCGGCGATTTTCTCTCGCCGTCGGCCGATCCTTTCCTTGGATCGATCGTCCTGCTCGGCCGTGCTGCATGCTGCGACTGCGAGTGATCATCGGTCAGTAACTGGACTGTATAGTTTGGACCCCGAAAGGCCGTGCGCGCGCGCGTTCTATCACTGATCGGGCACGTACACGTACTTAAGCCCCGAGCCTGAGCCGGGGACGCGCCAGTACCTCGCCGGTCGCCGGAGGCATACGTACTTACACTAGCACGGAGCCAGAGCCGCGGACGCGTCAGGGCATCGCCGGAGACGGTGAGCTCGCCTCGGATGTGCGAGAGCAGTGTAGCGCGAGGAGGAAGGAGAAGGACGGCCGTTGGATCCAACGGGCCATGCGAACTCATTTGAACCAGTCGCCTGTCTATCGGCAGCCCCAAAATTTCGATGTGCTTGAATTGAATTACAACAAACTGGTTTCAGAGAATCGCAAGAAAGTGCGCGTGCAGGCAATGGTGGCCCGCGACGTGATGCACGCATGCTTGCATCATCCATGAATCACATGTGCTAGCTGTGGCTCCCGGGGCCCTGACTATGGCCGGGCGGTCTCCCTGCAGGCACACAGCGGCCCTCGCCCAATCGCCGCGCCTGCCGCCGCAGTACTGCCGCGGCGTGCGCTGTGCGGGAATAGCGAAGCACGCAGGCGCAGGGCTGGCAGGTCCGCGTCGGTCGATCCATCAACAGCCGCGGCTGCGCATGCATGCAGACCTGCAGAGCACACGTTTCCCCCGTTATGATATGGCAGGAGTTTACGCTACAAACACCAATGATCATGGCGTTTCGGCCTGGCCAGCAACGCCGACGTGCTTGGCGTTTCCATGTGGGTCGAAAACGCTAGCTAGCTCGGCGTTCAAATGTGGATCTGAAATGCGAGCTACTTCGGCGTTTTTATATGGAGAAGAAATGCCACGGGCCTTGGCATTGCTAAAAGGGTCAGATTGTGAAATACTTTCATGTCGAGTTTATTTTGTGGCAAAGATTGTTGGAAAGGTCAGAATAGTGATTTCGTCCTAAATTGTATAGGTGCACTAGTTCGGCGAAGAGATGATGATACAAGTGCAATATGGATGGTAGATATAGGTTTTTGTAATCTGAAACACTACAAAAAAAGACATATCCGTGACATTTTGGGTCGAACGAATTTTTTTCCTGTCATACTTATGACACTTCTATGACGATAATTGTGACAAAACCCAGTATCATCATAGATATGGTGGGCTCCTACTTCTATGACAAAAAATCATGACAGAAAATGGGCTTTTCGTCCTGGACGGGTCGGAGAGGCAGCTGCATGACATTCTTTGGGTCGTCCATGACGGAAAAACAATGGTAGAAGCGAGGGCGAGGAAAATATCGGGGTGTTCCCGGTTACGGTGGGTGGTCGGGGCCGACGATGCACGGAGGTTTGCGCATTTCTCTCGTACACGCACGCGCGTGGGTGCGAGGTGTTGGGCTCTAACTGAACCCGAGCGAGGCGTTCGCCTACTGAACCTGAGCGATTGCACTGCAGGCTACGCGTTACTGAACCCGAGCGATCGATTGATGGCTGCTAACTGAAACCCGATTGAGCGATTCCTTCGCTACTGCTGCTAAATGAAGCCGATTGATGCTACCTCTGGATGAACAGTGAGCGTTGCTGGGGGGGTTTGGATGAACAGTTCCCGGTGGGGGTGGATGGACAGGACCCGTGGTGTTGCCTCTGGATGAACATGACCCCGATCGATCGAGCCGATTGGGGCTGGATGAACAGGACCCCGTGGAAGGCTGGATGAACAGGACCACCCCGTGGAGGGCTGGATGAACAGTAGATGGTGGAGGGCTGGATGAACAGTAGCCCGTGGAGGGGTGGTTGAACAGGAGCCCGTGGAGAGGGCTGGTTGAACAGTAGCCGGTGGAGTAGCGCGTGGTGGAGGCTGGATGAACAGGAGCCCGTGGATGAACAGTCGTAGGTGGAGGCTGGAGGAGGTCGATGGTGGATGAACAGTAGCCCGTGGAGGCTGGAGGGGGTCGACGGTGGAGATGAACAGTATCCCATGGAGTCCCGTTTTGCGGTACGCCACACCCCTCTTGATGAACAGGACCCCCGTTTCGACCGTAGCGCTCCAACACAAGTCCGTTTCCTCCGTTTTGCGGTACGCCACACCCCTCCCGATCAACAGGACCCCGTTTCGACCGTAGGAGATCCGTTTCCTTCATTTTGCGGTACGCCAGACCCCTCCCGATGAACAGGATCCCGTTTCAAATATGGCCAGTCGAACACAAGGCCGTTTCCTCCGTTCTGTGGTACGCCATGCCTCGTTTCCATCGTCTGTTTCATCCAAGCCCTCCCGATGAATAGGACGACACATTCCGTTCCGACCCAGCCGGTTGGCTCCCCATGAACACGATGACGACGCAGTTTCTCCGTTCCTACCCAGCCATGTACACGAGCCCTGGCCGTACGTATGCGCGAGTAGGCGTTCGAGACCCCACCCGTATGTACGTACGTGGCCGTATTTTCTTTCTTGCACACTGGCCGCTGTACGTACGTGTACATGCTATGTGCACGCCTCTACTACGACACGTGCGTGCCTCTACATCGACCAATATGTACGTACACGTTCGCGACCAGAATGACAACGCTACGTACTCTTCGACCAGGTGGGTCCCGACTGTTAGACACTTCCTTGCGTGCGAAGATGTAGCTGGTGGGTCCCAACAGTCAGGGGGCGAATCTTTTTTTACCAGACACACTTCCTTGCATGCAAATATGTAGCTGGTGGGTCCCAACAGTCAGGGGAAACGTTTTTTTGTGAAATACGGTGGCCTGTTCGGTGGGTCCCCGCTGTCAGGTGGAGAAATAATTATTTTGTGCGTAATAAGGAGGCACTTCCTTGCTGCGGCAGTGGACCCAGCTGTCAGCCTCTCCACGTACAATCCACGTCCGATGGAAGCCGTTCCTTGACCACGTTGACCACGCCGCACTGAGAGCACCAGGGCGATGGACAATGGTAAGGCCTAGGAAGGGGACAACATGGAGCCGGGAAAGACACGGAAGTGGATGCCCACGCGTAGAGGAGTATGACGGTTCACTGGTTCGCTGTGGTGTGAGGCTGTCGTCGCCGTAGAATAACAGGGGGTGTGGGTGAGTAGAGGGATGGTCTGGCCAGCGGTGGGAGTAGTAGGGGGCGGTGAGGCCTCCGCCGCCTCGCAGCCGGCCATGGGAGGCAGGACCACGAGGCATGACCGATGCTGGTTTGGGCAGCTGGAGCAAGAAGACCAGAGGTTGAAGAAGCACTATGCCCATTGGATGGACATCATATAGTCATTGGAGCTAGAATCATGCATATTGACTAAGTTGACAAAGCCCTCCATCCCCGTCAACTTAGTAGGCCCACAAGTCAGCCTGCCACTATACTGGGTCCCAGTTAGCAGGGGGGGTATTCATTTTTTTGTGCGTAATAAGGAGGCACTTCCTTGCGTGCGAAGATATAGCTGGTGGGTCCGAGCTGTCATCGGCGGTAACATTTTTTTTCGTGAAATACAGAGGCCCTTTCGGTGGGTCCTAGATGTCAAGTGGAGGAATCATTATTTTGCGCGTAATAAGGAGGCATTTCCTTGCGTGCGGCCGTGGACCCAGCTGTCAGCCTCTCCACGTACAATCCACATCAGATGCATGTCGGTCGTTGACCACGTTGACTAGGCCGCGCCGAGAGCACTAGGGTGGTGGACAACGGCGAGGCCTAGGAAGGGAACGACACAGAGCCAGGGAAGACTCGACAATTGTTTCCCACACGGATGGGAGTACGACTGTATGAGGGTTTACTAGTTCGTCTGCCGTCGCTGGAGAATAACATCAGGTGTGGGTGAGTAGAGGGATGGCTAGGCCAGTGATGGGAGTACGGTGGGGCGGTGAGGCCTACGCGGCAGCACAGCCGGCCGCGGGGAGGAGGGAGCAGGCAGTCCCGCCGGCGCTTGTTTGAGCGGCTGGAGCAGGAAGGGTAGAGATTGAAGAAGCACGGCGGCCGTTGGATGGACATCCAACAGTCACTGCTTGTGCGTCAACCTTTCTTTAGGAAAGCCTCAAATCTGTGGAAAACAGCATACGACCCATCTACTATTATTTCTAATAATTTACAACCCATTTGCTAATTTTTAAGTTTTTTTGGAGCCCATATTCTTTTTGTTAGCATTACAGCCCATATTGTGGCCACGGTTAAAAAATTATACGAACTTTTGCATATTTCGGTGCGGTCCAAACTGTTTTTAATCCCAAAATTTCGAGTCACATTCAAACTGATTTTAAAAATAAATGTATATCAATATAAAATCCAAAAAATTGTCCACGCATAAAAATCAATGCAATTTAAAATCTCGAAATGAAAAAAAGAAATTTGAAACTAATTGTCGGTTTGATGTGTTTTAAAAATGTACAACCCATTTCTCATTACTGATAGGTCATTTTCTCGGCCAGCCGAATGAAACTCTCCTTGTCTCGAAAGATTTGCAGCCCAACAGGCCTGACAAAGCGACTTACTTGGCAAATCACAAAAAAACTGGGCTGTGGCCGTGGAACCAGCTGTCAGCGTCTCCACGTACAATACTCTTTTGATGGAAGTCGGTCGTTGACCACATTGACCACGCCGCATCGAGAGCACCAAGGTGGTGGATGACGGCGAGGCCTAGTAAGGGGACTATGAAGAGCCGGGGAAGACGCAGCAGTGGATGCCCACACAGAGAGGAGTACGAGGGTTCACTGGTTCAGCTGCGGTGTGAGGCTGTCGTCGCCGCAGAATAATGGGGGGTGTGGGTGAGTGGAGGGATGGCCTGGCCAGCGGTGGGAGTAGTATGGGGGCGGTGAGGCCTCCGCGGCAGCACAGCCGACCACGGGCGGCAGGAGCAGGCGGCACGACCGGCGCTGCTTTGGGCGGCTGGAGCAAGAAGACCAGAGATTGAAGAAGCACTATGGCCATTGGATGGACATCGTACGGTCACTGGAGCTAGAATCGTTCATATTGACTAAGTTGACAAAGCCCTCCGTCCTCGTCAACTTAGTAGGCCCACAAGTCAGCCACCCACTATGATGGGTCCCAGCTAGCAGGGGGTATTCATTTTTTTGTGCGTAATAAGGAGGCACTTCCTTGCGTGCGAAGATATAGCTGGTGGGTCTGACCTGTCAGTGGGGGAACATTTTTTTCGTGAAATACAGAAGCCCTTCCCATGGGTCCTAGCTGTCAGGTGGAGGAATCATTATTTTGCGCGTAAAAGGAGGCATTTCCTTGCGTGCGGCCATGGACCCAGCTGTCAGCCTCTCCACGTATAGTTCACTTCCGATGGATGTCATTCATTGACCATGTTGACCAGGCCATGCCGAGAGCACCAGGGCGGGGGACGACGGCAAGGCCTTGGAAGGGAACGACACGGAGCCAGGGAAGACTCGACAGTTGTTTCCCACGCGGAGGAGTACGAGGGTTTACTGGTTCGTCTGCCGTCCCCGAAGAATAACAACAGGTGTGGGTGAGTAGAGGGATGGCTAGGCCAACGATGGGAGTACGGTGGGGCGGTGAGGCCTGCGCAGCAGCATAGCCGGCCTTGGGAGGAGGGAGCAGGCAGTCCCGCCGACGCTTGTTTGAGCGGCTGGAGCAGGAAGAGTAGAGATTGAAGAAGCACGACAGCCGTTGGATGGACATCCAACAGTCACTGCTCTCGTGTGCATTATTTCTAATATTGTACAACCCATTTACTAATTCTTAAGAATTTTTTTGGAGCCCATATTCTATTTGTTAGCATTACACCCCATATTGTGGTCACGCTTAAAAAGTATATGAAATTTTGCATATTTCGGTGCGGTCAATTATTTTTAATCCCGAAATATAGATTCACATTCAAACTATTTTGAAAAATAATTTATATAAATATAAAATCCAAATAATTGTCCACGCATAAAAATCAATGGAATTTAAAATCTTGTAATGAAAAAAATTGAAACTAATTCCCGGTTTGATGTGTTTTAAAAATGTACAACCCATTTCTGGGCAAACCGAATGAAACTCTCCTTGTCTTGAAAGATTTGCAGCCCCGCAGGGCTGATAAAGCAAGTAGGCCTCGTTTGGGTATTTCTTTTAAAAAATAGAACTGGGCTAGCCATTTTCAGTAACAAAAAACACAACTAGGCTCATGATGTGGTAAACATAAATAAAACCCTGGCTAGACGGGCCACAGACCCCGCACAGCTCCGTTGTTACCCTGATCCATCGCTAAAACTAGTATAAATAAGAACTGCTTGTTCCTAAAAAAAACTACACGACCTGCTGGGTCCCTGGTGTCAGCCGCTCGTAGTGTAATTCTCTCGTTTATTAACTACATTGACAATGACGTGAGCCCCAAATGTCCAACCATTAGGAGGAACCACATTTTTGGGCTTGTAATATAGAGGCACTTGCTTGCGTACTGCCATGACGCTGGTGGGTCCCTACTATCATCCTCTCCACGTACAGTCATCTCCTTATTCCTCTCGGTTGTTGACGATGTTGACAACGCAAGAGGGCGGCGCACTGTGCACTGCGAGTGAACCAAGGCCGCAAGGCGGAGGACGACGACAAGGCCTCGGACGAAACGAACAGGAGCCGTGAAGATGCGCCGGTCCAGTCGTAGGCGGAGGGAAGTACGAGGGTTGACTGGTTCGGGTGCGGGTGCGGGTTGGGGCTGACGTCACCGGAGAATAACAGGACGTGTGGGGGAATAGAGGGAAGGACTGGCCAACGTTGGAGGGTATGTACGGTAGGGCGGCGGAGGTGCAGCCAGCCATGGGAGGTGGGAGCAGGCGGAGCCGGCGGGGTGGTTTGGTTTGGGTGGCTGGAGGAAGAAGAAGACAAGAGATAGAATATACACGACAGATGTTGGATGTCAATCCAACGGCTGGTAGGCAGAATCGTTTGTTGACTGGCTAGTAAGTCGACACCACCTTGGATAGGCTATTTCCTCGTGGGTCCCAAATGTCAAAATACAAATCTTTCACGGTCATGCAGCCTTTCCTATGAAAAGTTACAGCCCATTTGATGTGCTAGTTCGAAATAAGTTTGTGGGTGCTGGTGGGGGCTAATCACTTGGCTTCCGTAATGCACAGTGAGCTCAAGCAGCTGGCGAGAGTGATTTTATTTCCCTTGGTTGGGATTTGTTAGTTGTTACAATATTTCACTCTAAATTAAACGACTGGCAAGCCATTTGCCTTGCTTCAAAGAAAATATGACAGTCACATCCGAGTTGAAAAGGGCAAGAACATCTAACTCCAGCTTACAAATTGTACAAAAGCAGGAGGATTAATTGTTCATCAAGTTTACAAAAAAAACCAGGTTGAAAAGGGCAACAACATCTAACTCCAGCACTGTTTTCAGCAGTCAAAGTCAAATGGATTGGCCAGGTCCATAGAATGAACATCCTGGGTCGTAAAATTTACCGGATTATGACCACAATATGTTGTAAATAGAAGCCCGACATGTTCAGAAGCTCTTTTGCCCACCTGAAACTCCTTTTTTTTGCTCTTCCACATACCCATCCGTCAAAACCATGCTGCTGATAAACTTAAGCCTGATGGACAATAGTAACCTCACATTCAGCAGGAAGAATGTGACAAATCTAGTGTTTGCACGGTTGGCTACATATTGTTCTAGCGTTATTGTTTTCAATCGAATCTCATGAGAAGTGAGAAAATCCTGATGCTTACGAATCCACCGATTGGTTATAACTTTCTTACCCCATCCTGTTGCCTAAATAGACATGAAGATTGAAAACAGTTAAGGTCTAAAAAAGATTGTCGAAAGAGCAACAGCTGAACGGTT
This sequence comes from Triticum dicoccoides, assembly GCF_002162155.2. Lineage (NCBI taxonomy): Eukaryota > Viridiplantae > Streptophyta > Magnoliopsida > Poales > Poaceae > Triticum > Triticum dicoccoides. The sequence goes on along the minus strand of NC_041382.1, from coordinate 465,729,332 downwards.
AATTCTAGTACACTATATGCGGGCTTCCAATGTGCGTGAAATTATCACCATTATATACAACTTCCCCAGACATGGAAAGCATTGCAGCAAGCCAATAGTCTTGTTCATATCAAAACTATTCATTTGGATATATAAGATCTTGACAGAATCCAGCACCATTGATAGGCCATCCATGGAGAAACTCTTCATTGAGCATAGAACATAATATTAGTACAAAATGTGTACTCCAAGATGACATATAACTTATGCGCTGAAATTTAAAATGTAGCCTATGGTTACAAGTGTAGACGATAATATAAAGTACCTAAAGAACTGTGGAGCCAAATACCATATTGAAATGAGCACAGAGATCATGTATTACACCCAAGGCCTCCAGTTTAGGCGTAGAGAGGACGGTTATCTGCAACGGTGAATAACTAGAATCAAGGATCAACCTTTGAAGTGAAGGGGCATCTTGGATGATGAGCTGCCTTCCGTCAAAAGAAATTCCAATTCTTACAAGGTTAGGCGACTTTATTTGGAGACAACCGATTCTAACTGTGAAAACAAGCACCAAGCACTCTAGGGCAGGGCAACTGGAGTGGATGATGCTGTGCAATGAGGCCTCCGATATACGAACCCGCACAAGTGAAAGTTTCTTGAGAAATGGGAGTCGAAGGTTTAGTACCAGATTGTATGGTAGGTCGCACAATGAAAAGGTGGCGGTGTGGAGAGAGGAGGAAAACCGCGAGATGGACATCGGTGCTGAGGGCACATGTAGATGGCGTTCGGTATCTGGTAGGTGATTTCCAGGGGAATAGTAGAACTCAAGCAGCTGTAGTTCTGTGAATTCAGGGGATTTCAGCCAGGCATCCATCATGCAGGGCATGGTATGCTTGCTCAGGTAGCTTGACGGGATGCAAAGGCTTTGAACGGAGCCCTGGTGGGAGGAGATGATGGCTCTGGGGATTTCAAAATCATTGAAGAGAGATAGCTGACGACAGTCGAGATTAAGGGGCACAACACGCCATAGAGGGCGCCATTGAATTGAGAGGACTTGGGTGTGGCAGCAATCCTTGGTGGGGAGAAGCGAGATGATCTCCCCAAGGATGGCGTCCGGGAGATTGCTGATGCGGTCCACCCGAGATTCTATGGGTTCCTGGGATCCGGTGGAGGCGGGGTCACTGCTTCTCCCCGCGCTGCCGGGTGCGAGATCTACAACAGCCATCACCGCTGGCGGGAGCCTCATCTTCTTGGCGCTGGGGTCAGCCGACTCCATTTTCCTCGAGGGCGTCACGTCGCGCTCACGGATTTGAGCAGAGTAACGAATGACGAGCTTAGTTGTAGTGCGAGTGAAGAAGAAGGGGAGCTGGGGTTTTTCTGTAGTAGTGAGAAAGAAGGGGAGCTGGGATTTTCTGTAGGAGTGAGGTGAGGAATTTTGGGGGTACGAGTGGAGCGAGCTGACGTGAGGTGGGTGGGAGTGAGGAGGAAGAAGAACACCCAGGCTTTTTTGGGGGCAGTGTGCTGGGTGTGGGTAGCGCCTCTCATTCAGTAAATATATAGACTTTTGAATTCATTTTACTATTTACTAGGGTGGATGGGCTGTTTTGTCTTAGGCCTAGAGAAACAATTACTACTAGTACAGTGGAGACACTCTACATCTACCCAGAAAAACAATTACTACTGAAAGATCATGGATGTCGCCTAGAGGGGGGGGGGGTGAATAAGCATTTTAAAATAATTACGATTTAGGCTTGAACAAATGCGGAATAAACCTAGTGGTTAATTTGTCAAGCACAAAACCTAAAACAACTAGGCTCACCTATGTGCACCAACAACTTAAGCTAAGTAAGATAAGCAACTATGTGATAGCAAGATATATGACAAGAAACAATATGGCTATCACAAAGTAAAGTGCATAAGTAAAAGGGCTCGGGTAAGAGATAACAGAGGCACGCGGAGACGACGATGTATCCCGAAGTTCACACCCTTGCGGATGCTAATCTCCGTTTGGAGCGGTGTGGAGGCACGATGCTCCCCAAGAAGCCACTAGGGCCACCATAATCTCCTCACACCCTCGCACAATGCAAGATGCCGTGATTCCACTAAGGGACCCTTGAGGGCGGTCACCGAACCCGTACAAATGGCAACCCTTGGGGGTGGTCACCGAACCCGTACACTTTGGCAACCCTTGGGGGCGGTCACCGTTACCCGTCAAATTGCTCGGGGCGATCTCCACAACCTAATTGGAGACCCCGACGCTTGCTCGGAGCTTTACTCCACAATGATTGAGCTCTGAACACCACCAACCGTCTAGGGCGCCCAAGCACCCAAGAGGAACAAGCTCAAGGGTACCAAACACCCAAGAGTAATAAGCTTCTCAACTTGTAACTTCCACGTATCACCATGGAGAACTCAAACTGATGCACCAAATGCAATGGCAAGGGCACACAGAGTGCCCAAGTCCTCTCTCAAATCCCACCGAAGCAAATAATGCTAGGGAGGAAAACGAGAGGAAGAACAAGAAAGAGAACACAAAGAACTCCAAGATCTAGATCCAAGGGTTTACCCTCACATAGAGGAGAAAGTGATTGGTGGAAGTGTGGATCTAGATCTCCTCTCTCTTTTCCCTCAATAACTAGTAAGAATCTGTGGAGGGATTGAGAGTTAGCAAGCTCGAAGAAGGTCAACAATGAGGGAAGAACACGAGCTCAAAGGATAAGGTTCATTGGGGAAGAAGACCCCCTTTTATAGGAGGAAAAAAATCCAACCGTTATGTGCTCAGCCCGCACACGAGCGGTACTACCGCTCCACGAGCGGTACTACCTCTCGGGCGGAAGAAGCAGGGAAATGGAGCAACAAAACATGAACCTTGGGGCGGTAGTACCGCTACCGCATATAAGCGGTACTACCGCTCACCCCAGCAGTACTACCGCTGGAGGAGCAGAACACGTGACCAAAAGAGGCAGGGCAGAGCAGAGTATGGCGACAGTAATGCAGTAGGAGTACTACCGCCCGACCGGAGCGGTACTACCGCTTAGGCGGTACTACTGTGCCTTACTGCCGTGCAACTACTGCTAAACCCGACACAAAAAGAGCAGGACCCAAAATCGAGGCGGCAGTAGAGCGGTACTGGAGCGGTACTACCACTTGACGCTATAAGCGGTACTACCGATGTCGACCGCGGTACTACCGCAGGGAGAAAATCAGAACTGCCATAACTTCTTCATAAGAGCTCCGAATTGAGCAAACTCAAGCTTGTTGGATACAAGACGGCGAGTAGCATCAAAACAAAGAAGAGGCAGGGGAGGTATGCCTAACAAATGGAGGAGTGAAACCTCCAACAGAGAAGAACGGGCATAACCTCCAACATCGAAAACATCATAGAAGATGCATGTGAACTCCGTTTTCGATGAACTCGAGCTTGTCATTAATATGACCATAAGCTCCAAAACTCTCAAAGAGAACCAAACAAGAAGCAAGAAGGATGATGCAAGGATGCAATGGTTTGAGCTCTCTATGAATGATATGATCAAGCTACTCATCGAGAGCCCCCCTTGATAGTACAACAATCGATCCTATAACCCGGTCTCCCAACTACCATCATGAGACCGATAAAATAGAAAACCTATCAAGGGAAAACCTTTGCCTTGCACATGGTCCACTTGAGCTATATGATGACGATCTTGACTCCCTCAAGTTGGACCACCTTTCTTGATTGTGTTGGCTCGATGAAGACTAGTTGATTGCTCCCCCATACTCCACTATGGGTGAGCCACTCTTCCGCACATCTTCACAAGTCCATTGTCACCACAATGGACGACAAGCTTCAAGCACTTGATCTCTTCGTGATGCATCACTTGAACTTGCACACGGCAATCTAACCCCACACAGAACTCTCATGAAGACCATGGGTTAGTACACAAAGCGTAATTGACAATGCTTACCATACCATGGGATCACTTGATCCCTCTCGGTACATCTTCTGCGCTTTGTGAGTTGATCAACTTGATTCACTCTTGACTTAGTCTGGATCAACCTTGAACCTTTCCAATTCTCTTCATTTGGATGATGCCTTGAAGGTAGACATGAATGATCACACAATCTTCTTCTTCAAGACATGCTTGCAATAAGCTCAACTCTCACATGACCAATCTTTGGATAATTCCTTGAATAACACCTTGGTCGACACAAACTCTCCTTGAAACCAACACATGTACTCCAAGAAAAGCCTATGGACAAAACCTTCAAATATAACTCAAGGCAACCATTAGTCCATCGAGATTGTCATCAATTACCAAAACCAAACATGGGGGCACCGCATGTTCTTTCAACTACTAGTACAGTGGATACAATACCGCTTATGGCTCCTCCTAGGTCATCGAAACGTCTCCCTCTACTAAATGTCATTATACTTTTGTTCACCGACATGTGGGCCATGTAGCGCGCGGGCCCAAATGCCATCCACCAAATTAGAAGGCAGTATGCAGGCGGAGAGTCACCCCGGTCGTAGCGCGGTAGTAACGAGCCGCCGTATCACAAAACCCCACCTCCCCGCAGTCTAAGTTTGACGGACGAAGCAACCATCATTTCACTCTTCGCTAAATCTCCTTCTCCCTCACCGTCTTCAAGAAAGGCAACACTCGCATCTGGCACTGTTCTTCTCTCCCAACGAAGGGAAGGTAAGCAGATCTGTGATGTTGGTATATTTTCGTTCAGAGAAAAAAAAAGAACTTTTGCAAAGCAGTAACCGATCCTCACTCTCTTTTTTGTTTCATTGTCATTGCGATTGTGTTTTCCTTTCAGTGGTCTCCTAGTATTCGTCAGTTTCATGATGGACCAAGGAGAACCAGGCAAAGATCTGCCGATATTGGAGCAGACGCGGGAGGCTGATCTCCACAAGACAGAGAGCTCCAAGAAGATGGAGGCAGCCGCCGAGCCGACCCCAGATACGCTCACGGTCACTACTGAGATGGTC
>NC_041382.1:465639790-465723932 GCF_002162155.2 Triticum dicoccoides | reverse complement strand
GATTGTGGTTTTTCATCTAAGTATGTGGTGATGAATAATGCAAAATTTTATTAGCTTCGATGCCATGCTATACATAGTGGTTTAAATAACTTGTGTTTCTTATACTGGAAAGTAATTCTGAATTTGTTTCTGTTTCAATTAGAGCCCTGATGCAGACAAGGATTGTGTGGTTGTACATGTCACTCGCTATGAGGCGGATGACCTGAATATACGCACTGGGAAAACATAGTTTTTAGGCCGTTGGATCCTGGAAGCCATTTGCGCTTATACAAATGAAGAGTTGTATTCCAGCCTCACTGTTGTCAGGCGTGTTGTCCAGGGTGTATTGAAGCACAAGAAGTTCAAAGCTACTCCTTCGTTTGTGAGGCATACTATTCTTGTCAAGCTTACACAGGAAGATGACGTGGCATGCCTCCACAAACAAGTTTATGAGTGGCAAGGCCACAAGGTTGTCTTCATGAAGGTTCACAGGATTGAGCTGCTGCCGGACGTCCTCGATGATGTTCATGGCAAGGCCCGTCTTGTGTCCAGCCCAAATTAGATCGAGGCATGAAATAGTTGCCCCAGCTAGTGTTTAATAGTAGTTTGGAGTGTGTCTAATTATCCGAACCTTGCCTGTTATCGAGCCCTCTGGGGCTAGTACTCTGTTTGAATCCGTCTATGGGAACTGCTGCTACTTTTGTGTGCCCATGAACCATGTGAGAACCATCGTAATTGTTGCTGAAATGGATGCTTCCTCACTAGTTTTTTCATGAATATGGCATGGTAAGACATAAGTTGTCACGGTTTATCATACGAGCAGTGTTTTTTGATGAAATAGAGTACTCGTTTGAGAACTGTGCACCGACATATACATAAGTACTTGTAAGCACTGTTGGTGCTACCCCACTTGTAAGCAGTTGTGCAAAACACGACACATTGGCTCAGCTCGCTTCAACACTAGGCTATCGACCAGCTAACAATCAACAATCTGCTGTCTGACATATAAGCAACTATGTATCTTGTTATGGTGGTTCATGCAATTAACTGAGGCCACAATGTAAATTCCAAATGCTCACACGCTAGTCCAACGTTCATGTGGAACACTCACATTAAACTCGGCTTCATAAAAAACTTGAAAAGCATAAGTTAAGAAATTTTATACATCTCAATGATTCATAGAACATAACAAACATATACTAGTTCACAGCAAAAGACAAAGTTGTGAGAAGGTTTACAAATCAGGAAAAAACAAGCAAGGCTTCTCTGAGCAAAGGGCCTCCTGGCAGGCTTAAATTTCCTGGAGTTCACTCTGGTTTTTTCTTGTTGCCACCATCCAGGGTTAGGTTCACTCATTCCAGAATAACCAATTATAATTGTGTTCTCAGCTGGAATGTTGAACTAAACCATGTAGTGTACTTACCAGCTGAAAGTCTTGTGCATTCCACTAAATTTAAGCACCGCTATTTGCATAAATAAGCAGACCACAATGCCTCTTGTCCACGCACCTGTCCAAAAACCACCATGCAGCCGTGCCAACTAGTGCTCGGTCCATGGATGAACTGGTAGAAAGTGCATTCCGGATTAGGATGCAGTTGTTTTCGCTCATCCCTACACTGCAATCAGGAAGTAAAATGTACGAATCAACTTCTTTTATATTGTGTTGGTCATTATACGTAGTAACTACCAATGTAGTAATACCTGGAAGATGGGTGGTTAGACGACGACAACGAGGGATAGCCATCTCATTTTGTGCAGTTCTACTAAAATTGAGGTGTGTGCTTTTGATTGCGCGGATAGAAACGATACGGAGACAGACACCCCGAAACGATATGGAGACAGACATCCCTGTTTGCACAAATATGAAATACGATTATTTAAACAGTGACAGATATTTGTAGTGGCGTATGATTAACAACAACATCTATTGTGTTATAATTGGCACTAGATTGACAGTATGAAAGTGTCCCTAAGTAAGTAGCATCATATCACATCAACACTGCCACTAGATTAACATGCAGAACAATAGCATTAGTATTACTGTCATGAGAGTAGCACATGGTCAGTAAATGTGCAATCAAGTTTGTGCAGTTCCATTGGGATGAAGCAATGTTAGCTGTGTGAGATTTAAGTGTAACTACAAAAACACAATTCTTGGGAAATAAAGGAAGACGGAAGCACTTCATAAAATGGTGGTGGCATTGCTTCAATTTATCGACGACACTAGACCATTAATTATAGTGACATTAGATGGCATTGCTTAATGCTTCATGTGATTTTACATTAATGGTAGCGATATGGGCGTCGGGACAGCAGGGGCATAAAGTGGTGAGGCAGATGTGGTTGCCGAGAGCGGCAAACACTCAGGCAACATGTCTGCATTTGTCCCATTTTTTATCTCCTCGACGACATTTACCCGTCACTTTCTTTCCTTTTTCAACCAAGAGATAGGTCCACTTCCCCCTGCAACCTCTTGAGCTTGTGTTGGATTTCCCCGAAGAGGAAAGGATGATGCAGCAGAGTAGCATAAGTATTTCCCTCAGTTTTTGAGAACCAAGGTATCAATCCAGTAGGAGGCCACGCTCAAGTCCCTTGTACCTGCACAAAACGATAGCTACTCGCAACCAATGCGATTAGGGGTTGTCAATCCCTTCACGGTCACTTACGAGAGTGAGATCTGATAGATATAATATTTTTGGTATTTTTGGTATAAAGATGCAAAGTGAAAAGTAAAAGGTAAAGTAAAAGCAAAACAAGATTAAAGTGATGGAGATTGATATGATGAGAATAGACCCGAGGGCCATAGGTTTCACTAGTGGCTTCTCTCAAGAGCATAAGTATTCTACGGTGGGTGAACAAATTACTGTTGAGCAATTGACAGAATTGAGCATAGTTATGAGAATATCTAGGTATGATCATGTATATAGGCATCATGCCTGTGATAAGTAGACCGAAACGATTTTGCATCTACTACTATTACTCCACTCATCGACCGCTATCCAACATGCATCTAGAGTATTAAGTTAAAAACAGAGTAACGCCTTAAGCAAGATGACATGATGTAGAGAGATAAATTCATGCAATATGAAATAAACCCCATCTTGTTATCCTTGATGGCAACGATGCAATACGTGCCTTGCTGCCCCTTCTGTCACTGGGAAAGGACACCGCAAGATCGAACCCAAAGCTAAGCACTTCTCCCATGGCAAGAACTACCAATCTAGTTGGCCAAACCAAACGGATAATTCGAAGAGACTTGCAAAGATAACCAATCATACATAAAAGAATTTAGAGAAGATTCAAATATTATTCATAGATAAACTTGATCATAAACCCAGAATTCATTGGTCTCAACAAACACACCGCAAAAAGAAGATTACATCGAATAGATCTCCAAAAGAGAGGGGGAGAACTTTGTATTGAGATTCAAAGAGAGAGAAGAAGCCATCTATGTGACGCCCCGAGACCGATGTGCCAGGTGTCCTCCAGTTATTCGCTGTTATTGCTTTGTCATTTGCTTGTGTGTCGCATCTTGTAATGTCATCATGTGCATTGCATCATCACGTTTTCAAAACCTGCATCCGTCCGGGTTCCTCCAGTTCCTTCTGTTGTCCGTTCTGAGCCCAGCCACACTTGCACGCGCCCGCGGCATGTCCGAAATAGTATTGTATAAGTGGCCGGAAAATGTTCTCGGAATGGGTTGAAAGTTGGCATGTGGTGTTGTTATGTTGTTAGTAGATCGCCTGCCAAGTTTCATCGCATTCGGAGCTCGGTTGATAGCCCAACCTTTAAAATATAGCGGCATTATAGCCGGTCTAACGTCGGATGTTTTCAGTCTCCGAAACAGTCGCCGGGCCTCCCTCTCTTCTCTTCTCTTCTCTCAGCTCGAGACCGTCTACACAGCCCACTTCCACTCATCCTGCAGCCCACCTACTCCATCCTCGCGACTGGAGCCATCGGATCGCGATCGGAGGGTCCGAAAACCCCCTAAACCCCCCAACCCTAGAACCTGCCCTATATAAACCTTCTCCCCTTCCATTTTGGGCAGCAACCTACCCCTCCTCCTAAATTTCTGTGCCCCAATCATCTTCCAGCCGCCTCCCACCTTCTCTCCTCGAATTCCGGTGCCAGCCAACCCCTCAAGTGCCACTTGGCGCCACTCAACTGGCCAGCCGCCGCGGGTCAGGCGCTCCCCACCTCTCCCGTGGTGCCACATCGCCCAACCACCTCCTCCCACCGTCGTGGCCCTGCCAGGCCCATCCGCAGCCCGTCCCGGGCCGAGATGGGCCTGAGCCGCCAGCGCCCGGGATCCCTCGCCTGCTCCAGCATGCGCGCCGCCACCTCCGATCCGGATCGGGAGAGCCCCGATCCCCTCCCTCGCGTTCCTGCCGTCTCCGCCGCCTGGCCTCCCTCCGGTGACCACCGCTGCCATGGTGAGCCCCGACCTCGCCGTCCTTCTTCCTGCCTACCGAGCTCATCTCTCTCTCCCTCCCATTCTGCAAGATGCCATGGTGCCGCCGGAGTTCGCCGCTGACGCCAGGAACGAAGAGTCAGCTCCAGATCCGGCCACTGGAGCTCGGCCTCAGCCTCCTCCTTGCCTCCTCGACCCCCCGGCGACCCGCCTTGCCAAGCCGCCGCCGCCACCATGCCCTGCTCAGGCTCGAGCTGAACAGCGGTTCGATCCCCTGCCTCCCCTGCTTCGTGGTCGCGTTGACCAAGGCCCAACCTACCCTTGGCCCATCCGCGCAGACCTAGCAGCCGCACCAGATCCGCTAGGCCAGCCGGCCTGCTAAGGCCCGCGGTGAGCAGCCCAGTTCTTCTCAGATTCAGCCCATAGCTGTTTTTTTTCTGTGCGCTGCGAATTTGTCTATTATTCCAGAGATGACTGTTTTACAGAAAAGTCCCTGTTCTTCATGCATTTAATAACTTCACAACTGTGCATCGGATTAAAATGTTTTATATATGAAACTTGCTTAGAATTTTGTCTAGATTCATAATATCCAACTTTCATCCATGTTCAAAATGTTTAAAATGCTGTTTGTTTAAATTTGCTCCTATGTCATGCTTAAATGGTTTAATTCATAACTATTTAACCGTAGCTCCGAACTTAATAACCTTTATATGTAAATGGGGTAGAATTTTGCCTAGATTATCATGATGGCTTTACTTTGCATGTTTAACAACTCTAAAATTATGTTTAGGGCAGAACAGTACCAAACCTAATATATGCATATGGGGATTTACCGGATTTGTTATTTGTTATATCCGGCCCCATTTAATTTGTTTAGATAGTATAGTTTTGTCATGATTCACCTCTTGCCATGCTAACAACATTTAATATTGTTGGGTACATAAAAGAGAGAGAATTAAATAAGGCATGTGGTGTTCTGTCAATATGCAACTCGTTGCATATTGAGCTCCACTTAATTTGTAGTGTTGTTTGTTGCACTTTGCCATGCCATGCCCTCTTTAAACCGGACATGCATCATTCTTGTTGTGCATCATGCCATGATTAGGTGATGGTTGTTTACTATGTTGTTTGCTTCTTTCCGGGTTACTTCTCGCATTATCTTCGGTTTCGTTCCGGAGTTGTGAGGATCCGTTCATCTACGTCCGTTTGTCTTCTTCATGGACTTGTTCTTCTTCCTTGCGGGATTTCAGGCAAGATGATCATACCCTCGAAATCACTTCTATCTTTGCTTGCTAGATGCTCGCTCTTTTGCTATGCCTATGCTACGATACCTACCACTTGCTTATCATGCCTCCTATGTTGTTGAACCAAGCCTCTAACCCACCTTGTCCTAGCAAACCGTTGTTTGGCTATGTTACCGCTTTGCTCAGCCCCTCTTATAGCGTTCTTAGTTGCAGGTGAAGATTGAAGTTTTTCCTTGTTGGAACATGGAGATGTTGTTCCTTATTGGAACATGTTTACTTGTTGGGATATCACAATATCTCTTATTTAATTAATGCATCTATATACTTGGTAAAGGGTGGAAGGCTCGGCCTTATGCCTGGTGTTTTGTTCCACTCTTGCCGCCCTAGTTTCCGTCATATCGGTGTTATGTTCCCGGATTTTGCGTTCCTTACGCGGGTGGGTAATAATGGGAACCCCTTGACAGTTCGCCTTGAATAAAACTCCTCCAGCAATGCCCAACCTTGGTTTTACTATTTGCACTAACAACCTACCACCTTCCCTTGGGTTCTGCAGACTCAAGGGCATCTTTATTCTAACCCCCCTGGGCCAGTGCTCCTCTGAGTGTTGGTCCGAACTGAGCTGCCTGCGGGGCCACCTCGGGGAAACTTGAGGGTTGGTTTTACTCCTAGGATGTCTCATCTGAGTGTGGCCTGAGAAAGAGATATGTGCAGCTCCTATCGGGATTTGTCGGCACATTCGGGCGGTGTTGCTGGATTTGTTTTAACTTGTCGAAGTGTCTTGTAGAACCGGGATACCGAGTCTGATCGGAACATCTCGGGAGGAGGTCTATTCCTTCGTTGACCGTGAGAGCTTGTGATGGGCTAAGTTGGGACACCCCTGCAGGGATTTGAACTTTCGAAAGCCGTGCCCGCGGTTATGGGCAGATGGGAATTTGTTAATGTCCGGTTGTAGAAAACCTGAAGTTGACCTTAATTAAAATGCATCAACCGCGTGTGTAACCGTGATGGTCTCTTTCCGGCGGAGACCGGGAAGTGAACACGGTGTTGGAGTTATGCTTGACGTAGGTTGTTCTAGGATCACTTCTTGATCATACTTTTATCGACCATGCTTTGCCTTCTCTTCTCGCTCTCATTTGCGTATGTTAGCCGCCATATATGCTAGTCGCTTGCTGCAGCTCCACCTCATACCTTTACCTTACCCATAAGCTTACATAGTCTTGATCGCGAGGGTGCGAGATTGCTGAGTCCCTGTGGCTCACAGATACTTCCAAAACCAGTTTGCAGGTGCCGATGTTACCGTGCAGATGACGCAACCAAGCTCAGGAGGAGCTCGATGAAGATCTTGTCCTTTGTGTTGTTTCGTTCTAGTTGATCAGTAGTGGAGCCCAGTTGGGGTCGATCGGGGACCTTGTCGCATTTGGGGTTCTTCTTTTATTTTAGTTTAGTAGTCGGACCTTGAGTGTATTTGGATGATGTAATGGTTTATTCATGTATTTGTGTGAAGTGGCAATTGTAAGTCAACTATGTATCTCTTTCCCTTATGTATTACATGGGTTGTGTGAAGATTACCTCACTTGCGACATTGCTTTCAATGCGGTTATGCCACTAAGTCGTGCTTCAACACATGGGAGATATAGCCGCATCGAGGGAGTTACAATCTAGCTACTAACTATGGACCCGAAGGTCTGAGGTAAACTACTCACACTTCATCGGGGAGGCTATGATGATGTAGAAGCCCTCCGTGATGACGGCCCTCCTCCGGCGGAGCTCTGGAACAGGCCCCAAGATGGGATCTCGTGGATACAGAAAGTTGCGGCGGTGGAATTAAGTTTTTGGCTCTGTCTTTGTCCGTTTGGGGGTACGTAGGTATATATAGGAGGAAGAAGTACGTCGGTGGAGCATCGAGGGGCCCACGAGGCAAGGGGGCGCGCCCCCCACCCTCGTGACCTCCTCTTTTGTTCCTTGGTGTAGGGTCCAAGTCTCCTGGATCACGTTCGGTGAGAAAATCACGTTCCCGAAGGTTTTATTCCGTTTGGACTCCGTTTGATATTCCGTTTCTTCGAAACACTGAAATAGGCAAAAAAACGACAATTCTGGGCTGGGCCTCCGGTTAATAGGTTAGTCCCAAAAATAATATAAAAGTGGAAAATAAAGCCCAATATAGTCCAAAATAGTAGATAATATAGCATGAAGCAATCAAAAATTATAGATACGTTGGAGACGTATCAGGCATCCCCAAGCTTAATTCCTGCTCGTCCTCGAGTAGGTAAATGATAAAAAAGAATTTTTGATGCGGAGTGCTACTTGGCATAATTTCAATGCAAATCTTCTTAATTGTGATATGAATATTCAGATTCAAAAGATTCAAGACAAAAGTTCATATTGACATAAAAATAATAATACTTCAAGCATACTAACAAAGCAATTATGTCTTCTCAAAATAACATGGCCAAAGAAAGTTATCCCTACAAAATCATATAGTCTGGCTATGCTCTATCTTCACCGCACAAAATATTTAAATCATGCACAACCCCGATGACAAGCCAAGCAATTGTTTCATACTCTAACTTTTTCAAAACTTTTTCAATCTTCACGCAATACATGAGCGTGAGCCATGGATATAGCACTATAGGTGGAATAGAATGGTGGTTGTGGAGAAGACAAAAAGGAGAAGATAGTCTCACATCAACTAGGCGTATCAACGGGCTATGGAGATGCCCATCAATAGATATCAATGTGAGTGAGTAGGGATTGCCATCCAACAGATGCACTAGAGCTATAAGTATATGAAAGCTCAAAAAGAAACTAAGTGGGTGTGCATCCAACTTGCTTGCTCATGAAGACCTAGGGCAATTTGAGGAAGCCCATCATTGGAATATACAAGCCAAGTTCTATAATGAAAGATTCCCACTAGTATATGAAAGTGATAACATGAGAGACTCTCTACTATGAGGATCATGGTGCTACTTTGAAGCACAAGTGTGGTAAAAGGGTAGTAACATTGTCCCTTCTCTCTTTTTCTCTCATTTTTTATATTTTTTTACTTGGGCCTTTTCTCTTTTTTTATGGCCTCTTTTCTTTCTTTTTTTGTTTAGCCTCTTTGGCCTCTTTTATTTTTTGTCTGGAGTCTCATCCCGACTTATGGGGAATCATAGTCTCCATCATCCTTTCCTCACTTGGGACAATGCTCTAATAATGATGATCATCACACTTTTATTTTTCTTACAACTCAACAATTACAACTCGATACTTAGAACAAAATATGACTCTATATGAATGCCTCTAGCGGTGTACCGGGATATGCAATATGACAATGATAGAGTGTATCATAATAAACGGAACGGTGGAAAGTTGCATGGAAATATATCTCGGAATGGCTATGGAAATGCCATAATAGGTAGGTATGGTGGCTGTTTTGAGGAAGGGTATATGGTAGGTGTATGATACCGGCGAAAAGTGCGCGGTATTAGAGAGGCTAGCAAAGGTGGAAGGGTGAGAGTGCGTATAATGCATGGACTCAACATTAGTCATAAAGAACTCATATACTTATTGCAAAAATCTAGAAGTTATCAAAGCAAAGTATTACGTGCATGCTCCTAGGGGGATAGATTGGTAGGAAAAGACCATCGCTCGTCCCCGACCGCCACTCATAAGGAAGACAATCAATAAATAAATCATGCTCCGACTTCATCACATAACGGTTCACCATACGTGCATGCTACGGGAATCACAAACTTTAACACAAGTATTCTTTAAATTCACAACTACTCAACTATCATGACTTTAATATTATCACCTCCATATCTCAAAACAATTATCATGCTTCAATCTTTTCTTAGTATTCAACACACTCAAAAGAAAGTTTCACAAATCTTGAATACCAAGCATATTATTATTAAGCAGATTACCTTGCTATTAAGAGACTATCAAAATAATTTAAGTGAAGCATGAGAGATCAATAGTTTATTTAAAACAAATCCACCATCGTGCTCTAAAAGATCTAAGTGAAGCACATAGAGCAAAATTATAACACTCAAAAGATATAAGTGAAGCACATAGAGCAAAACTACATAGCTCAAAAGATATAAGTGAAGCACATAGAGTATTCTATCAAATTTTAATTCATGTATGGCTCTCTAAAAAGGTGTGTACAGCAAGGATGATTGTGGCACACTAAAACACAAAGACACAAATAATACAAGACGCTCCAAGCAAAACACATATCATGTTGGTGAATAAAAATATAGCTCCAAGTAAATTACCGATGGAAGTGGACGAAAGAGGGGATGCCTTCCGGGGCATCCCCAAGCTTCGAATTTTTGGTTTCCTTGGATTATCTTGGGGGTGCCATGGGCATCCCAAAGCTTAGGCTCTTGCCACTCCTTGTTCCATAATCCATCACAAGAATTCACCCAAAACTTGAAAACTTCACAACACAAAACTTAAAGTAGAAAACTCGTGAGCTCCGTTAGCGAAAGAAAACAAAAGACCACTTCAAGGTACTGTAATGAACTCATTCTTTATTTATATTGGTGTTAAACCTACTGTATTCCAACTTCTCTATGGATTATAAACTATTTTACTAGCCATAGATTCATCAAAATAAGCAAACAACACACGAAAAACAGAATCTGCCAAAAACAGAACAGTCTGTAGTAATCTGTAGCTAGCGCAAGATGTGGAACCCCAAAAATTCTAAAATAAATTGCTGGACGTGAGTAATTTATCTATTAATCATATTCAAAAATAATGAACTAAATATCAATGTTAAAATAAAAATGACAGCAGTTCTCGTGAGCGCTAAAGTTTCTGTTTTTTACAGCAAGTTCAACAAGACTTTCCCCAAGTCTTTCCAACGGTTCTACTTGGCACAAACACTAATTAAACACAAAAAACACAACCAAAACAAAGGCTAGGTAATTTATTTATTACTAACCAGGAGCAAAAAGTAAGGAATAAAAAAAATTGGTTGCCTCCCAACAAGCGCTATCGTTTAACGCCCCTAGCTAGGCATAAAAGCGAGGATAGATCTAGGTATTGCCATCTTTGGTAGGCAATTCTTCAATGAGGCATCTATTTCCATTAGGAATTTATTTCTTTCTAGTGATTATCAAACTTTTAGGCACAAGATCGAAGAATTCATTTGTAGCAATTGGTTCCTTAATGATATCAAAAAGATTGGGATGAATACTTATAGATTTAAGATCCACAGTTTTCTTAGATGATTCACCCTTATTTTTAGGAACATACATAAGTTTGGCAATTTTAGTAGGAGGACTTGGAGTATTCTTTACGGAAGAAAAAGCGGTTCCCAAGTTTTTAATGATATCCTCAAGTTTATCAATTCTAATAGAATCCAAGTTCATCTTATCATTAACTATGGGTTCTTTTTCCTTAATATTCTTCAAAGTCATTCCTACCTTAGATCCATATTGAGTAATTTGATTGTGGATCTTTTTATCTAGATTTTCAATTAATTCAATAGTATCAACTTTATTTTCAATAATTTCAAGTCTTTGCATAACATGCTCCAAAGTTAACATGGTTCCATTAACCAAAAGAGGTGGTGAGCCAAATAAATTTAACATAGCATTATAAGAATCAAAAGTATGGCTACCCAAGAAGTTCCCTCCGGTAATGGTATCGAGGATATATCTATACCAAGGATTAACACCTACATAAAAATTGCAGACAAGAATTAAGGTAGATTGCTTCCTGGTAGATCTATTTTGAGCATTGCAAATTCTATACCAAGCATCTTTTAGATTTTCTCCCTCCATTTAGAACTTCACTCTCGGGAGACAATAGAGAAGATATGAGAGTAGCCATGACGATGAGCAAACAAGAGCAAGCGGGCAAAAAGAGGCAAATAGAGAGGGAGGATAGAGAGAGAGAGAGGGCGAATAAAATGACAAGGGTGAATTGGGGGGGAGAGGAAAACGAGAGGCAAATGGCAAATAATGTAATGCGAGAGATAGGGATTGTGATGGGTACTTGGTAGGTTGACTTTTGCGTAGATTCCCCGGCAATGGCGCCAGAAATACTTCTTGCTACCTCTTGAGCTTGCGTTGGATTTCCCCGAAGAGGAAAGGATGATGCAGCAGAGTAGCGTAAGTATTTCCCTCAGTTTTTGAGAACCAAGGTATCAATCCAGTAGGAGGCCATGCTCAAGTCCCTCGTACCTGCACAAAACGATAGCTACTCGCAACCAACGCGATTAGGGGTTGTCAATCCCTTCACGGCCACTTACGAGAGTGAGATCTGATGGATATAATATTTTTGGTATAAAGATGCAAAGTAAAAAGTAAAAGGTAAAGTAAAAGCAAAACAAGATTAAAGTGATGGAGATTGATATGATGAGAATAGACTCGGGGGCCATAGATTTCACTAGTGGCTTCTCTCAAGAGCATAAGTATTCTACGGTGGGTGAACAAATTACTGTTGAGCAACTGACAGAATTGAGCATAGTTATGAGAATATCTAGGTATGATCATGTATATAGGCATCACGCCCGTGACAAGTAGACCGAAACGATTCTGCATCTACTACTATTACTCCACTCATCGACCGCTATCCAGCATGCATCTAGAGTATTAAGTTAAAAACAGAGTAACGCCTTAAGCAAGATGACATGATGTAGAGAGATAAATTCATGCAATATGAAATAAACCCCATCTTGTTATCCTTGATGGCAACGATGCAATACGTGCCTTGCTGCCCCTTCTGTCACTGGGAAAGGACACCGCAAGATCGAACCCAAAGCTAAGCACTTCTCCCATGGCAAGAACTACCAATCTAGTTGGGCAAACCAAATGCATAATTCGAAGAGACTTGCAAAGATAACCAATCATACATAAAAGAATTCAGAGAAGATTCAAATATTATTCATAGATAGACTTGATCATAAACCCAAAATTCATCGGTCTCAACAAACACACCGCAAAAAGAAGATTACATCGAATAGATCTCCACAAGAGAGGGGGAGAACTTTGTATTGATATTCAAAGAGAGAGAAGAAGCCATCTAGTTACTAACTATGGACCCGAAGGTCTGAGGTAAACTACTCGCACTTCATCGGAGAGGCTATGATGATGTAGAAGCCCTCCGTGATGACGGCCCTCCTCCGGCGGAGCCCCGTAACAGGCCCCAAGATGGGATCTCGTGGATACAGAAAGTTGCGGCGGTGGAATTAGGTTTTTGGCTCTGTCTCTGTTCGTTTGGGGGTACATAGGTATATATAGGAGGAAGAAGTACGTCGGTGGAGCATCGAGGGGCCCACGAGGCAGGGGGCACGCCCTAGGGGGGGCGCCCCCCACCCTCGTGATCTCTTTTGTTCCTTGGCGTAGGGTCCAAGTCTCCTGGATCACGTTCGGTGAGAAAATCACATTCCCGAAGGTTTTATTCTGTTTGGACTCCGTTTGATATTCCGTTTCTTCGAAACACTGAAATAGGCAAAAAACAACAATTCTGGGCTAGACCTCCGGTTAATAGGTTAGTCCCAAAAATAATATAAAAGTGGAAAATAAAGCCCAATATAGTCCAAAACAGTAGATAATATAGCATGGAGCAATAAAAAAATATAGATACGTTGGAGACGTATCACCCCACACCCTTCGCCATCCACCATGCTTTCTTCGTCTTTTCAACCAAGAGACTGGTTGGGTAGCCAGTATCTACTACTTTCCCTCGTTTCCTCTTAGAACCAAGTCCTAGTTCATGCTACAACTTTCTCACTTTCTTCCCTATTTGAACCAACTCTTAGAGTCGATTGTATGAACTAGCTTTACCTCCAATAATAGTAAAAGTCTAGGTGACTTTGGAACAGCGGACGGAAGTAGAAAAAGATCCACATGAAGCCAAGTGGGGAGCTGGGGCAGTAGAGCAAGGCGGGTTTTGAAGGAATATATACCAGAGGGTCGTCGGCATGTGGCAAAGACGGCGTCGGAAGGCCGCATCTTGGCCATAATATTGCAGGGAGGAAGAAGGGGTCGGAGGCCCTCCCGAGCCGGCGCTCTCTCGGAGAGAATGGCACGGCCGCCGATCGGGATGCATAGGACGTTGGTCTCCTCGCTCGCCGCTGACGACATCGTGAACGATGCACCTACACCCCTGCCCCGGTCGAGGTTGTCCGGCCGGATTTGTGACCATCCGTGAGCTGAGAGAAGGTGTGGCCACCTATGTCTTGCTTAGATCTGGAGAGCATGAGATAGTAAACAAGAGGAACCCTAGTAAAGCAAGCGCTAAGGCTCCTGCTTATATATATAGTGGAGTGATTTTGCTGTACCAGCTTCAAAAAATACGCTCCTACATGTACCCGCGAGTGGGTGTGAGAGAACTAGTACGTGCGTGCACCGCTTCTCTTTGTGAGAGTACAATATACTATGCCCAAAGAACATTCGCCACAAGAGTAATAGTATAAGTGTGTGACGTGTGAGATAAAATAAAATGTGTGTGATGTCATTTGTTTTTAGAAGTTCTGCGGGTAGGGTGTGAAGAGCACATATGTGTGTGACGTCTACCTGCAGATAGATGGTGGGTGCGAGAGGACTCGGGAGAGTCGTGACTCGTGAGGGTGCGTGTGCGTGAGAGAGAGGGGGCACGTATCAATGCAATGCATGTGTCCATAAATCATTATCCGACAAACATTCGCCACAAGCCTTTTCCTGACGAAAGCTGTAAGAACCGTTAGATCGGCATCCGACAATGTCAATTTTGCCATGTCATTTAACAGAGTAGCAACTCCTCCTACACACAAATCTTCCACGTGAGTGTTAGCAACGGCCGTATTCTCCCTCCATTCCAAAATGCAGTGCATATAGCTTTATTGAAAATTCGAACCTCGCAAACTTTTCCCGAGTTTTCGTGTACCAAATTGCACATGCAGAATACCTTGTATATATCATTTCATTCATATTCGAGAGGTAACTATGAAGATGGGGGAGGAGTCTACAAAGAAAGACCATCGTATCACCTGCAGCAATTTCAACCATCCTTTGGTGTGGAGGAATATCATAGGAACTCTATATGATATGATTTTTATAGGATTTTTTTCCTTTAGAGCCAATTGGTTCATACGAATAGATTCATATACTCCACATTTCAAACGAAATAAACATGATATCATTTCTATAGCTTTAGAGCCACTTGGTTCATATGAATGGATTCCTATACTCCCATAATTTCAAAGGAAAATAAACATTAGCGTATATTCAATAGAAAAGTTCCTATGATATGAACCAAATTACATATCTTTTCTAATCCCTCCTCATAGGAATTGAGATACATGTCATCTCTAGATTCAACAGAAAATTTCCTACGATGTGAACCAAATGACATCTATTTTCCAATCCCTACTCATAGGAATTGAGATACTCCATGTCATCTCTTTCCCTACAACTTCCATGTATACATCTTCCATTCCTAAATAGCTAGTACAACCCACTAGTAGCTTTTTTACAAGACATGCAACTATGGCACAAGAACTATATAGTGTGCGAATAACTTTGAAAGATGGCCGCTGGATGAAGCTAATCCGACAGTGCAGAGATGGCAAATCCGAGCACTACTGGCCGTTGGATATCATCAACATTCCACCAGATCTGCCACATATACAATTTAGAAGACTCCATGGTTGAACTTAAGCATAATGCACAAACCTCAAAACACAAGCACTTCTCCTTTGTTCTAGAATCTTCCATATCATAATTGATTTTTTATCTAAATGAATTGCCATTATTTGTTTTTTACTTTATGCTTTACAATGCACAACCCCATGAATCTTAACATTTTTTATAAAACTAATTGATTTTGAATGAGATGAACTATGAGAACTAAACAAACATCTACATCATGCATATATGACTCAAAGCTTTACATGCTATAGTGTGTATTTATTCATAATTTGGTTTCAAAATCTCACGCGTTCAATGCATGTGTACCTTACTAGTTTTGAGTAGAGTAGAAAATTTCACGTGGCCCCGGGTATATCAAAATGCAGGGCCCATGTATCATTGCCTTTCGGTCGAACCTAGGTCCACAATTTTTTGTACGCACTATATCTCCATTGGTCCCCGAACCCAAAATGTTGCCTCGTTCCCCTAAAACCAAGCGGCCCACACATATTTAAGGCGTCAACTCGAACTCAATCCCTCTACCATTTACTACGACGTGGCCCCGCACGCCGTAGTAGTACTCCTACAAACCCTACCGCCGCACGCATCATCGGTTTTATTCAAGAGGACGAGGGAGAAGCCGATTTGTAGTGGAGGCGCTTTAAAAAAATGATCTGTAGTGAAGACCCATACCCTAGGGTGCCTTAGGTAGCTGCCGCATGCATCATTGGTTTTCTCTTTTCTTTATGCTCTTGCGCCCTAGAGTGAAATGATGGTTGCTTCGT
Organism: Triticum dicoccoides; assembly: GCF_002162155.2. NCBI lineage: Eukaryota > Viridiplantae > Streptophyta > Magnoliopsida > Poales > Poaceae > Triticum > Triticum dicoccoides. Next base: position 465,707,902 of record NC_041382.1, on the reverse strand, counting down.
CCGTCCAACTTAATGCAGGAAAGGTGGGGCTTTGTGATTTGACCCCTCATCGCTCATTTTCTACTACTGTGGCGCTACTACCGGGGTGCCTCCATTTCCAACCGCTGCTCTGAACTATAATTTGGTGCATCGCACGTGGAACAAGATGGTGGATGAGCCACATGTCGGCCAAAGGGGTCCTGTTAAGTGTGTCTCCATTTCGTGTGCGGACCGACCCTGCTTGAGTTGCTACGCCAACACGACAGGTGCAACCTACCACTTGGTTTTGCTCCTTGGTGAATCCCGACTATATTGATCTAAAAAGATACGTACTGAACTACCCTCTCCATCTCGTTTTTTTAGGCGTCTCGGTTTATAGGGCGTGCACGTAGTTCTAGGTCATCCATTTGACTAACTAAATATGAGTTACTATGTCACAAAAAGTATATCATTGGATTATTAAGCGGATGTAGTTTCTAAACATATACTGTTCATCACATATATAGCCAGTTAAATTCTCAACCTAGAACGACGTGCATGCCATGTAAACCGATATGGAGGAAGTATAGTAGTAAAAATGAGGTGATTTTACCGAGCGATCGGTGGGGGAGCATGGCCTATCATGCGGTCCCATGTGTCATGATGTACCAAGGCGATGCGCGTGTCCCTCTTGAGGCAGAAGCAATACTATGTGGTTTGAGATGATGGCGAACCGAAGTGTGCAATAATGGTTGCTTCGTCCATCTAGGAAGGTGCAGCATTGTGATTTGACGTATCATTGCTCATTACTACTACTACTGGGGCGGTACGACTGGGGTGTGTCCCCCTGCTATTCTGCACTGTTATTTGGTGCTTGACACGTCGACCGGGTTGCTATATGTCCCACATGTCAGTGATAGGAAGTACATAATTCATGAAAGCGAGCGTCGACGGAGGAGTACAAGACACGGCTTGGTTTTGTGTTGCTTCGCGCAATCCATCGATACAAACCCGGAGTAAAAAAAAGCGAGGGCGGGTCTTTTCCTACGCGACAGGCAGGGGAGTTGGCATAGTCTGTTCGAGGCAAGGAGGCAGGAAGGGAAACAAGCAAATGAAGGTTGAGCGACTTAGTTTTGGGAAAATCTGATTTTACGGAGTACGTACCCACTAGGGTTTATAGGGCTCATCTAAAAAATATTCGTTTTTCCGTTTTATAAGTCCCAATTCTACTACTAGTAGTAGTACCATCACATGTTGGATTTCGAGGTGCGTTAGATCACCCGATGCAAGAAGTGTCAAGAGAAAACTCACCAATGCATGTAGAAGTTCATGGAAATTTAGTGGTCATTCATGCATTCGTTCTAATTAATGCCTCGGTAAACATAACTTCTTGAGAAAATCGAGCGTACTAATTACTTGTGCAAACTAGGAGTACGAAATTAATTCGACCACTCACCGTCTACCTTGGTTGGAGAGATTTTGAAATTGAGCCATAAACTAGAAAGGAGGGAGTAGTAACTTTTGTCTCGATTACTATTTGTGGCCTTGTATAGATGCAAAATGTATTTTTTTTATAGTGGCCTTGTATAAGTAAATGGAGGGAGTACTAAAGGACATATATATTCCAAACAATATGATAATCTCTCTAACCAAGGTAGTAGGGACGAGGAGTAAACGGAGGGAGTAGTAAAATTTTCTCCTCGTCCTACGAGCCACCGCGCGCGTGGGCGAGGGAGCGGGCATAAGGCGTACAGTACTACTACTAGTAAGCAAGCTTCACCTCATCCTGCGAGCCACCGCGCCCGTGGGCGGGGGTGATGGCGTACTAAGCAAGCTTCTCCTCGTTGTGGGAGTTGACGGGACACATCAAAAGTACTCCAGTGTATAGAGCCTTGACTCTAAGGTAGGCCCCACTTGGTTTGCCTCTTTTGTAACATAACGCGTCAAGTTGCAATTTGTTTGTTCACCCGTGGTAGACGATCCTCCCTCCACCAAGTGAACAACCAATACATGGTCAAATTACCACGTGGGCTGACTTTTCGTACAGAAATGAGCTCCACCGTGTACCCACCCGGGTGTGGTTGGGAAAGAGACGGGAGTACGTGCGCCGTGCGTGCACCTCTTCTCTTCGTGCATGTCCCCCACCTATGTGGGTGTGTGTGAGAGATACAAACCTAGACAAATGGCTTGTGCGGAATAACTACTCTTCGTAAGCCATTGTAAGAGTGGACAAAATGGTGAAGGAGGAGATAGGGGAGCTGCAGAGGTGTGCGATTCTTGGCCGGCGTTTGGCCTCGTTTAAATAGGAGATTAAATAGACAGCGGACGGGAGGAGCTCGGCCGGTGTTGCGTTTAATGGCGGCCCGGTCATGAACGGACGTGTGTCCAGAGTGGATTTCTTGGCTTCCACACGGGCGGGTTTCATGGAGGCGTTTGAATGCGGCAAGGAGGCGTGTTCAGCCGGGCGTGCAGCGAGTGGCGCCCTCGACTCTGACGTAGGACACCACGCCATTCTTCCACTGATGTGTGGGCTCTTTGGGTACATGGCCTGCATGTCAGTGACCCAAGGCAGGCAGCGCACAGCAGAGGAACCTTTGGTGGGCCAGGGCGGTCAGAAGCGGGCATTTCATAAACCGATAATTGTTCATTGAGTGTGACGTCATCCTTTTCATGTAGATAATCCTACTATATTGATAGCCCATTCAATACGTTGTGATTCATAAAGACCGTTGCAAACATCAATGTTCTGGTTATCACAGATAAGATTGATTAATACCCGCAACAATCCATGTCCTTAACAAAGGGTGCATGCACATATAGGTTGAGCGTGTGTCTTGCGCCGTGTGCTGTGTGCATGCAGGCGTGCGAGTGTTGCGTGTGTGCAAGGGTACATTTCAGTGTTGCATGCATGTGTGCGTACGTGTGTGTGTTCGTGAGTGCATGTGTACGTGTCAGCGTTGCACGCCTGCATGCGTGCGTGTCTTGCGTGCGTGCATGTGTACGTGCGGGGTGAGGCTACACGTCAGTCGACTGCCTTTTTCATCTCTGGTCATTAGATTTTCCAGCCGTTGGATATGAACTTAAGGGCCTGCAGTTTATCATCAAACTCCCCCTGAGTCGCCAGCCACCACCGGCCGAACCACCGGCCCGTGCCGCCCGCGGCCGGCCCGCGCCGCCACGCCATCCCGCCCGCCCCGAAACCACTCCCCACCGCCGGTCCGCCACCGCACCGGCCATCCCTCTAGGCCCCTCCCCCGCGCCGAGCTTTTTCTTTGGCGATCCCCACCCCACCGCCCAGTCAACGCGCCCTCCATCGCCGGCGACTGCCAACCAGAGGTCTCACGACTTCGAGTACCCACCGACCACTAATTTATTACCATTTTTGTCCTTCATATACGCGCTGACGGGTGGGTCCTATGGTAATGTGCGCTGCTGAATGTGGACCGTTTGACTGGTCAATTGATCGTGTCATCAACAAATTACGGAGCTATATGGTGAGCCAGTGACCATATGATCACCCTAAAATGTATTTTATTAACACAATACAGACTCAAACTACCATTTCTTTCTTTCATATACAGGCTGACAGGTGGGCCCCATGGTTACGCGCCCCGATGGTGCAACACTAGTTGCGCCATGTGGAACGTTTAATTGGTCAATTGATTGTGTCATCAACAAAATACGGAGTTGTACGAGTGAGCCAGTGACCGTATAATCATGACATGTATTTTTTCAACACGGTACAGACGCAAGGGCTCATATATACATGCAAGCACTCACCGCTATAAGCGCACACACGCAGACCCTAACCCTATGAGCACCTTCGAGAGAGTGAGCCAGCATATGATCTTGAGATTTTACGAAGTCACCATAGGTGCCTCGTAGTCGAGTGGAACGTCTCCTCCCAATGAACGCACATCGCCGGAAAATACTGAAATTAACCCAGGATAAATGGGAGCACCGAGACTTTAACCCTGGTGGGCTTGAGAAATCACTGTCCTCATAACCATCCAACCACATGTTGGTTAGCATGACAAAATGTATGTGGTGACCGTGATGAGCTTATTCTGAAGTCCAGTGACCATATCGTGCTTTCGCTTCAAATACAATGACCATAAGTGTCTTCAACAAAATACGGAGCACGCATCAAATGCAAAGTCCGTCAGTGTCATCAAGAAAATACGAAGACGTATCGTGAGCTAGATACCGTATGATCACCACGAGAATGTATACAGTGACCATAATGAGCATATTCTGAAGTCCAGTGACCGTAATGATAGCATAAGTATTACGGTGGGTGAACGAATTACTGTCGAGCAATTGATAGGAAAGCAAATAATTATGAGAATATCTAGGAATGATCATGTATATAGGCATCACGTCCGTGACAAGTAGACCGACTCCTGCCTGCATCTACTACTATTACTCCACACATCGACCGCTATCCAGCATGCATCTAGAGTATTAAGTTCATAAGAACAGAGTAATGCCTTAGGTAAGATGACATGATGTAGAGGGATAAACTCAAGCAATATGATATAAACCCCATCTTTTTATCCTCGATGGCAACAATACAATACGTGTCGTTTCCCTTTCTGTCACTGGGATCGAGCACCGCAATATTGAACCCAAAGCTAAGCACTTCTCCCATTGCAAGAAAGATCAATCTAGTAGCCAAACCAAACTGATAATTCGAAGAGACTTGCAAAGATAACCAATCATGCATAAAAGATTTCAGAGAAGAATCAAATATTGTTCATAGATAGACTTGATCATAAATAGACTTGATCATAAATCCACAATTCATCGGATCTCGACAAACACACCGCAAAAATAGTTACATCGAATAGATATCCAAGAAGATCGAGGAGAACTTTGTATTGAGATCCAAAGAGAGAGAAGAAGCCATCTAGCTACTAGCTATGGACCCGAAGGTCTGAAGTAAACTACTCACACATCATCGAAGGGGCCATGGAGTTGATGTAGAGGCCCTCCGTGATCAATGCCCCCTCCGGCGGAGCTCCGGAAAAGGCCCCAAGATGGGATCTCTTGGGTACAGAAGCTTGTGACGGTGGAAATAGGGTTTCGTGGTGCTCCTGAATGTTTTTAGGGTATGTGAACATATATAAGAGGAAGAAGTAGGTCGGTTGAGCCAAGAGGGGCCCACGAGGGGGAGGGTGCGCCCAGGGGGTAGGCGCACCCCCTGCCTCGTGGCCTCCTTGTTGGTTGGTTGACATCCACTCCAAGTCCTCTCGATCACGTTTGTTCCAAAAATCACGCTCCCAAAGGTTTCATTCCGTTTGGACTCTGTTTGATATCCCTTTTCTGTGAAACACTGAAATAGGCAAAAAAAAAACAACAGTTTGCACTGGGCCTTGGGTTAATAGGTTAGTCCCAAAAATAATTTAAACGTGTAAAATAAATCCCATTAACATCCAAAACAAATAATATAATAGCATGGAACAATAAAAAATTATAGATACGTTGGAGACGTATCAAGCTGCCATGCACCTAGCGAGTTTTTGGACCTGTTTAAGGTCCGTTGGTGTGGCCAATTGTGACAAGGCTCGGATTTTGGCTGGATTTGCTTCAATTCCTCTTTTGGAAACGATGAAGCCCAGCAACTTTCCAGCAGAAACGCCGAAAACACACTTTTCCGGATTGAGCTTGATGTCATATGTACGGAGGTTGTCGAATGTGAGACGTAAATCGTCTATTAGTGAGTCGACGTGCCTAGTTTTAATGATGACGCCGTCCACGTATGCTTCAACTGTCTTGCCGATCTGTTTCTCTAGGCATGTTTGAATCATGCGTTGGTAGGTGGCCCCGACGTTTTTGAGCCCGAAGGGCATGGTGTTGAAGCAGAATAGCCCGTATGGGGAAATGAATGCCGTTGCGGCTTGATCAGACTCATTCATTTTGATTTGATGGTATCTAGAATATGCGTCGAGGAAGCATAGCGAATCGTGTCCTGCGATGGCATCGATAATCTGGTCGATGCGAGGGAGGGGGAAGGGATCCTTAGGGCATGCCTTATTGAGGTCTTTGAAATCAACGCACAAGCGCTGGGATTTATCCTTTTTTTGGTACCATCACCAAGTTTGCTAGCCCGTCCGGGTGTTTTATTTCTCTAATGAATCCGGCCTCTATTAACTTGGCTAGCTCCTCCCCCATCGCTTGACGTTTGGGTTTGGAAAAATGCCGCAGTGTTTGTTTGACCGGTTTATACCCCTTCAATATGTTGAGGCTGTGCTCGGCCAATCTGCATGGGATTCCTCGCATATTAGAAGGATGCCATGCAAATATATCCCAATTTTCACGCAGAAATTCTCGTAGCACGGTGTCGACCGTTGGGTCTAATTGTGCCCCGATAGATGCTGTTTTCTTGGGGTCCGTTGGATGGACTTGGAATTTGACTATTTCTTCTGCTGGTTTGAAGGAGGTGGATTTGGGTCGTTTATCCAAGATTACGTCGTCCTTATCCACTATGGAGCGTAATGCGGTTAATTCTTTGGCCGCGAGGGCTTCGGATAATGACTCAAGGGACAGTGATGCGGTTTTGTTTTTCGACGCGGAGTGCTATGTCCGGATCACTAGCAAGAGTGATTATGCCGTTGGGCCCCGGCATCTTGAGCTTCATATACCCATAGTGAGGTGTAGCCTGGAAGCGTGTGAATGCATCTCGCCCCAATAGGGCGTGATATCCGATGTTGAAAGGGGCCACTTGGAAGGTTAGTTCTTTGGTCCGATAGTTCTCCGGTGTGCCGAATACCACGTCGAGGGTGATTTTTCCCGTGCATCGCACGTCCCGACAAGGAATAATTCCCCGGAAGGTCGTGCTACTTTGCTTGATGTGGCTCCTGTCTGTTTCTATTTTACTGAGTGTGTCCTCGTAAATGAGGTTTAGTCCGCTGCCGCCGTCCATGAGAACCTTGGTGAGCCGAAAGCCGTCCACGATTAGACTAAGGACCAAGGCGGCTGGTGCCCGGATTGTCCTGACTTTTGGTTCGTCATTGGCATTGAAAGTTATGGCCGTGTCGTTCCAAGGGTTCGTTTCTGCGATTTGGCAGACTTCGGCCAGGTCGCGGAGTGCCCTTTTACGCTTATTGTTTGAAGCAAAAGTCTCAAAGACCATCAGTACTTTGGGTTCGTCGTCTTCTGGAGGATATTGCTCTGGGTTATTTTGGTGAGGATATCCTCGCCACTCTTGGCCACCTGCCAGAGTATCCAACATGCTCTAAGGCTGTGAGTTGATATAGTGTCCGGTGTTGTGTGTAGCTTGCATGGTCCATCGATCCATCCCTCCAGAACCGTTCCGCATCTCGTAATGGGCTTGTACTTCTTTGTCATTGGGCCGGCATGCACTAGGGTGTGTCCTTTTCACCTGAACGAGGGATTGGGTGGAAACTGGCGGTTCCCAGCAGGCTGCATGAGTTTTCCAGGCGCTTTCCATTGTGTCGTACTTGTATACTATGGTTGCCAAGTCTACGAAGCGTGATATGCGACGACGGTTGATGGAGTTGAGGATTCCTTCGTCCATGCAATTGCTGCGAAACGCTGTGATCGCGTCTTCGTCGTCGCAATCTTCAATCTTATCTTTGGCTAGGAGGAATCTGGCCCAGAAGTGGTGGGCCGTTTCCATATACTACTGTCGTATGCCCCTGAGAGTGCTTATGTCTGGGTAGGTGGGTGGATTGAAGTCCGAACCCTGACCCAAATTGGGATCCGGAGTTTGGAGAATCTCCGGATTTAGTAGATCGGGCTCCGGGATGTCAGCTGGTTTTTTCGGCTTGTCATCCGATTCTGTGTTCGGAGGACAGGACATGTCTTTTTACGGGTAGGTATCCGACTCTTCAAGTTCGGAGATCTGAACGTAGTTCGTCCTTAGTGTAGAGGAAGAGTTGTCGTCTTGCTCCTCTACTACCGCTACTTGATGGGTGATCGGTGGAGTTCTAATTTCTCTCTGGTCGGGTTTAAGCCCAATCCGATCATAGTCCGTGGCGACCCTTGATACGTCTCCAACGTATCTATAATTTTTAATTGCTCCATGCTATATTATCTACTGTTTTGGACTATATTGGGCTTTATTTTCCACTTTTATATTATTTTTGGGACTAACCTATTAACCGGAGGCCCAGCCTAGAATTGCTGTTTTTTTGCCTATTTCAGTGTTTTGGAGAAACAGAATATCAAACGGAGTCCAAAAAGAATGAAACCTTCAGAAATGTGATTTTCTCATCAGATAAGATCCAGGAGACTTGGACCCTCCGTCAAGAAACCCACGAGGCGGTCACAAGGGTGGAGGGCGCCCCCCTAGGGCGCGCCCCCTGCCTCGTGGGCCCCTTGAAGCTCCATCGATGTAACGCCCCAAGACCGGAGCTTCAGATACCTTCCTTGGGTTCCGAGTTTCGTCGTGTGATTTGTTTGGTTCTTTGCATTCATCATTGCATCATGTTGCATTTCATCATGTCATCTTGTGCATTGTGTGTTTTCATACATATTAAGTTGTTGCATGTTCCATGCATGAATCTTGCTTCATCACCTTCTCCTTCCCTCTACTTCCTTCTTTTGGCAAGTGTCACGTTCCCTTCTCTTTTAATGTTCATCTTTGCCTCAATATTCCAACACCATGCACCTAGCCTCTATGTCAAATTTCATCTCTATTGAAATTGTTTTGATTAGGGTTTAAAATGGTTCAAGTTTGAATTTAATTCAAACTTGAATTATTTTTACTTCCTTTAAAAATCTCCAAACCAATTTTATTAAATAGAGCACATTTTCAGGATCACGAGTATATTTTTATTTTTCTCTAGCTCCTCTCCTTCTTTTTCCTGCTCTTTCCTTTTGTTTTTTTCTGCCTGGAGAAATAGAAAAGCAGCAGCAGCAGCTACCTCGGCCTCGGCCATCCGGCCGGCCCATTAGCTCAGCCGGCCTATAGGGCCATCCAGCTCCGGCCCACCTAATTTCCCCTAACCCTACCCGATCTCATCCTCCCTCTGCTCTCCCCTCGCGCCGCCAGGGAGAGTTTTGGCTCGATCCCATCTCCCTCTCCCTCTCGTCCTCAACCACCGCTCGACCCACCTCTCCCTCTCACTCCCACACGCATCGCACCAGGGGCCCGACCCCATCTCCCCTGCCCCGCGCCATACCTCCCTCTTCTCCACGTCTGCGGCACCGCCTAGGGTCTCCTTCGGTGTCGGCCTCCTGTGTCGCTGGACTGCCTCCCCGACCCCCGCATCCCCGCTCGCGCCCAGATCCCGTTGCCGCCCGACACGCCTCGCCGCCGCCCATGCTCACCTGCCTCGCCGCCCTGCTGACTCCGGCGAGGACGTGCCTCCCCTCTGCCGCTTCCACTGCCTCCTGCCATGGCCTCCTCCTCGCCTTGAAGCTCCGCGCCCTGGGCGTCTTCCTCGCGCACCTTGCCATGGTCTTGTGCCCCTCGAACCAGCAGGACGATGCCCTGCCTCGCCGCCGTTCGCCTCCGGCGAGCATCCGCAGAAGCTCATCCACCTCGCCATGCTCCTGCTTCCTCCCCAGCGCTGCCCCTGCCCGAGTCAAGTGCCACCAGTTGCTAGCTCCGATCCGTTGCATCCTTCCTGAATGGAACCGCCAAGAGCCTTTTTCGGCAAGACCAAGCCAGCAAGTTCCACGGATCTGCAAAGTACCTCTACGCATGGTTACGCCAAGATCATCTCGGAAAACGCCAAGTACCCCTACGCGCGAAGACGCCTAAGACCATTTCGGGATTCATCAAGTACCGCACCGAATGCCAAGTAGCAGGACGTCGAGGACCCGCCAAGTTCATCTACGTGCGTGTACGACTACAGATCCGGGGTGCATCTAGTACCTCTCCGAACAAACGTGAACGACTACCGTCGACCCCCAAGTGACTCGGATTCGTCAAGTCCTTCTACGAAAACGTGTACCACTACCGTCGCCGAGATCGCGAGAACCTCTACCGTCGACCCTAGAGCATGCGAGAACGACTACTTCGACTACGAACGTCTCAAAAACGTCTACTTCCCCTACACCGCATCGAACTCGAACCGCTCCGATAATGCACGCTTCGAAGGTATAACCCCGAGACGACGTCCGTGAATGAATGCTTGCGATGTTTGAGATGCACCCGTTGTCTGCACCGTGTCCGAGTTGTCACTTGCTCAGTCCTCCTCGTTTGCCGCTAACCCGTGGGAATCCGGTAACCGGGAGCACCCCACCATTTATCGCATGACCCGCATGCGCACACTTCTCCTTTGCATTGGTATCTCAATCAAGTTACCGGGAACCGGAATGTTGCCGTGGCACCGTTTCGTTATCGTTGCTGTGGCACCCCTTTTGTTTCCGCCACGATGACAAATGCTTCTTAATGCTCTTGTCAACTTCTCTTAAAATTGCATAAACTTGTTCATGTCATCCGCATCATGATAACAACAATTAAAATGTTTAATTTGTTGTTTGCATTAATTTACTAATGCATATGGGGATTTACCAGATTTTTTGTTTGCGATATCCGGCCCCATTTAAATTGTTTAGATAGTATAGTTTCGTTATGCTTCACCTTTTGCCATGCTTAACAACATTTAATATTGTTGAGTACATAACCGAGATCGATCTAAATAACTTGAATGCGGTGTTTCGTCAAGATGCAACGGAGTTGCATGTTGAGCTCCACTTAATTTGTAGGATTGTTTGTGCACTTTGCCATGCCATGCTTCATTAAACCGGACATGCATCATACTTGTTTGTGCATCATGCCATGCTTATGGTGTGGTTGTTTACTATGTTGTGTGCTTCTTTCCGGTGTTTGCTTCTTCGGGTTGGTTCCGGTAACGTCGCGTTTGTGAGGAACCGTTCGACTACGTCCGTTTGTCTCCTTCATGGACTCGTTCTTCTTCCTTGCGGGATCTCAGGCAAGATGACCATACCCTCGAAATCACTTCTATCTTTGCTTGCTAGTTGCTCGATCTTTTGCTATGCCTATGCTGCGATACCTACCACTTGCTTGTCATGCCTCCTATATTGTTGAACCAAGCCTCTAACCCACCTTGTCCTAGCAAACCGTTGTTTGGCTATGTTACCGCTTTGCTCAGCCCCTCTTATAGCGTTGTTAGTTGCAGGTGAAGATTGAAGTTTTGTTCCTTGTTGGAACATGGAGGTGTTGTTCCTTGTTGGAACATGTTTACTGTTGGGATAACACGATATATCTTATTTAATTAATGCATCTATATACTTGGTAAAGGGTGGAAGGCTTGACCTTATGCCTGGTGTTTTGTTCCACTCTTGCCGCCCTAGTTTCCGTCATATCGGTGTTATGTTCCCGGATTTTGCGTTCCTCACGCGGTTGGGTTATAATGGGAACCCCTTGATAGTTCGCTTTGAATAAAACTCCTCCAGCAAGGCCCAACCTTGGTTTTACCATTTGCCACCTAGCCTTTTTTTCCCTTGGGTTAGGCCAGCCCAAGGGTCATCTTTATTTTAAACCCCCCCGGGCCAGTGCTTGTCTAAGCGTTGGTCCAAACTAGAGCCACTTGCGGCGCCACCTCGGGGAAACTTGAGGGCTGGTTTTAGCTGTACGTAGTGTTCATCCGATGTTGCCCTGAGAACGAGATATGTGCAGCTCCTATCAGGATGTCGGCGCATCGGGCGGTCTTGCTGGACTTGTTTTACCATTGTCGAGGATGTCTTGGAGTACCGGGATACCGAGTCTGATCGGAATGTCTCGGGAGGAGGTCTATTCCTTCGTTGACCGTGAGAGCTTGTCATGGGCTAAGTTGGGACTCCCCTGCAGGGATTTGAACTTTCGAAAGCCGTGCCCGCGGTTATGGGCAGATGAGAATTTGTTAACGTCCGGTTGTAGAAAACCTAAACTTGACCTTAATTAAAATGCATCAACCGCGTGTGTAACCGTGATGGTCTCTTTCCGGCGGAGTCCGGGAAGTGAACACAGCGTTGGAGTTATGCTTGACGTAGGTTGTTTTAGGATCACTTCTTGATCATAGTTCACCGACCGTGCTTTGCCTTCTCTTCTCGCTCTCTTTTGCGTATGTTAGCCACCATATGTGCTAGTCGCTTGCTGCAGCTCCACCTCATACCTTTACCTTACCCATAAGCTTAAATAGTCTTGATCGCGAGGGTGCGAGATTGCTGAGTCCCCGTGGCTCACAGATACTTCCAAAACCAGCTTGAGGTGCCGATGAGTCCGTGCAGATGACGTAACCAAGCTCAGGAGGAGCTCGATGAAGATCTTGTCCTTTGTGTTGTATCGTTCTAGTTGATCAGTAGTGGTGCCCAGTTGGGGTTCGATCGGGGACCTGTGTCGCATTTGGGGTTCTTCTTTTATTTTGGCTCCGTAGTCGGGCCCTGATTGTACTTGGATGATGTAATGCTTTATTCATGTAATTGTGTGAAGTGGCGATTGTAAGCCAACTATGTATCTTTTCCCTTATGTATTACATGGGTTGTGTGAAGATTACCTCACTTGCGACATTGCTTTCAATGCGGTTATGCCTCTAAGTCGTGCTTCGACACGTGGGAGATATAGCCGCATCGAGGGCGTTATAAGTTGGTAATCAGAGCCTTCCCCGACCTTAGGAGCCCCATTGCTTGATCGTTTTAGCGGCCGTGTTGTGTCTAGAAAAATGTTTTGAGTCATTTAGGAATTATATATCGGAGAGTTTAAGAATTCTTTTTACTCCCCAGTGTCCTCATCGCTCCGGTAAGGCATCCTGACGTAGAGTTCTGACTATTCTCTTCTCAAATTTCACTAATTTTTTTTAGGATCACGCGGGTATCTTGGAATCGTTCTGATGGTTTTGTGACGACAACATTGTCTTGGTGTCTCCTGTCAGGGGTTTTGTGGAAGTGTCCCGGGGAGTTGAACTCCGAGGTGTTGTCATCATAATTTTATCATTGCAACTCTGGAATACCTGAGTTTAGTACGCCGACATCGAAAATCTCTTTTATGCAGTTCGTTGGTGAGATAACCTCGACGCCACCCAGTACTGGGGCGGGAGTTCGGGAGTATTGCCATAACTTGTATAACGGATGCTTTTCGAAGGTTGAGGTAGATAATTTTTGAAGGTTTCTTGGTTATGTGTTGAAGGATGGGTACAGCTGGATGTAGGATTTGCTAGTTTTGGGTGAGATATTATGCTTCCCCTGTATCCCCAACACCTGATTGCATAACCGGAAAATTTCGGGAGTTTATAGGTGGGAAATCAAGTAGCTCTTAGGATATCTTTCCCACAAATGTATGATATGAAATTGGGGTTCGACGTCTAGTGGTCCGCCTATTCACGGTTGGTTTTACAGTGGTCTCGTTGTGTCTTAAAGAGTCCTTGGCTATGCCGACTCAGGGACGCTTCATATGTCATGTGCACTACCTTGTACATGATGGTGCTGTACGATCGAGCCCGTGTAGGCCCCACCACGAAAACTTCAGACGAAATCTCTATCATATGTTTGTTCCGGCTTATTCTGCAAGCCAATCCTTTGTTTTTGTTTTGAGTTGTGGTATTAGAGTTGCTTCGAAGACAAATGTAGATTCCATATCTTTTCCTAAGCGGTGTTCTCATACCCCGATGTGAACACTAATCCTCCTCGATCATCGAGTTTGTCATGTCAATCCTTTTTAACCAGTGTGTCTCTCCTCATGTGGATCCGATCATTTCAACATCTGCAAGATCAAGTATCAGCTCTCTCAACGGTGTTTGTTTCATCCTTCCCAAGTTGCCTTTGTTTTCCGGCCCTCCCTCCCTAGTTTTTCTTCAACGACTCAGATTTTTTAATCAAGTATCCATTTTACTGATGTGAAGTCTCTCCATTCTTTTCAATCAATATCCTTATCCGGTGATTCTCAAGAAGATTCTAACGGAGCTTCAAGTTCGTCTCTCATCACTCGTTTTTCTTCTCCGGTGAATCCAATTCAAGCTTTCGGTGTTGATCATATTCTTTTCCGTATTTCAAGTGCTTTTCTTATGCCGGTGCACCTCATAATCATTCCCCGCTTGATATTCATTTGTTCTGGAGTGCTCAAGATATCTCGAAGATTCGTGTTTCCACTCTGCTTTCGTAATCCTTTCAAGCTCTTTCGAGGTTGTTATCTCATTCTAGCCATTTAAATCTTACCGGTGCATTCTCTCTTTTAAATTGTTCTACGGTGTTTCTTTTCAGTGGGACCTAACCCACATGTCTTTTCCCGGATCTTACCTGACTCTTCTTATTTTCCTGGAGCTATCCTCAAATTTCTTTTCAAAGTTTGATGTAAGAATGAATGGTCATCAGTCAAATGTCTTTCTCCAAGATCTTCCAAATTCTTTTCATCGTTGTTTCAACTTTTCCATTCTTCTTCATTCCAGAGCATCTCAACAATTCATGGTGGTGTTTCTCGTCGTCATTCTCAGCTTTTGAAGACCGAAGAAGAGTTTTTCCTCCATATCTTATCCGTTCTCTCAGAGACTCGTGGTTCTAGCTTGATGCCATCCTCTCATAATTGTTTTGATCATGAGAATTCTTTTCAACCATCCGGAGCAATTCAAGATTCTTTTCAGTTTGTTTCTCCAGAGCCCATCATCTCAGAATTTATTCATTCTCAGCTTTCAGCTATGGTTCCCCAAATCTTACCGGTGCTTCGTTCAAGTGATCTCTAATCAGTTCGTGATCTCTTCATTTCAGTTGTATCTAAATTCTCTCAAGCATCTTCGTTCATTTGCAAATTCTTCCCGGTGATTCGTTATCTTTTATTAGTTCTTTTTCAACCCTACCGGTGGTTCGTTCAATATTTTCTCAAGTTTGCGCTATATCTCTCATAATCTTTCTACGAGGATAAGCAGTATGCCAAATCCGTTGCTTGTCAGCAATTAAATTGTTGAAGGATACGCATAACATAATTCTTATTCCTGTTCCATCCAAGTGATTAATTCCTTTTTTCCGGAGTGGTTCATCATATCATATTCTCAGTTCGAGATGCCTTGTCTTTTCTTTCCCGGAGTTCCAAGCTCTAATTATCACGGATATCCATCTAAATCATTGCAAGGATTCACCCTGTGTTTTCAATTTCTCTTTCTCTTTATCATTTTGTTTACCGGAGTTCTTCATGAAGGTTCTACATGAGGGTTCATCAAGGATTTATTTCCTTCTCGAAGTTTTCATCAAGATTCTTTTAAGGAGCTCAAGCAGTCTTCTTCTTGTAATCCGGAGTGCAATTCTTTCTTTCGTACCATTGGAGGTGGTATTATGTCATTCTTGATAATTTTCCTTCGTGCTTCATGTTTCTCAAGCTATCAAGAATGAGGTATTTTAAATTCATCAACCTCTTCGTTGGAGTTATCTTGTGTCATGTTTCACCTAAAGCCTTCCCTAAGGATTGTTGCTATTTACGGTGCTTATAAATGACCCAAGTTCTTCATTTATCCTTCCGGTGAAATAAGTTTCTCGTCTCCTTGTTATTCCAATCTAATTCTTTCCCGTGAGTGGCGGGTTGTCACCTCATAATTTGAGTTGTATTCCATAAGACCATATCAACCTTATTATTTTCGTTGTTGGTTTTCCAACAACTCCGTTCAACCCTTCTCCTAAAGATGCTTTTTCAGGCTCTTTTGTGGCAGAAGTTGGCATTTTCTTCTCCATTCTTTTATTTCAATTATCTATCTTCTATTCTTTTGTTTCCGGGGGCATTGTCATGTTGCTCTTTTCAACCCATCATCTCGTTTTGTCAAAGATCATCTTCTTTTCGTGTTTATCCATTTAACCGGAGTGTTGTGCCCTTTTTGCTCAAGTCTTGCATAACTTCTTAACTGGAGTGCTTTCAATATATATCTTGCCCTTCAACATTGAGGTTTTTCGCAATGTTCTCTGTCCCTCCTTGCTAACGGAGTGTTTTCGACTTTGTTTACCTTCGTTGTATTCTTTTCATGAATTTGTTCAACCTCTCAAGGTTATTTGGTTTCACTCGTTTGTCAAAGAAGCAACTTAGTTTTACTGTTTCTCTTCCTTTTCCGTTGTCCCTCCGGTGCCATTCTAGATCTCAGGACGAGATCCTCTCGTAGTGGTGGAGTGTTGTAACGCCCCAAGACCGGAGCTTCAGATACCTTCCTTGGGTTCCGAGTTTCGTCGTGTGATTTGTTTGGTTCTTTGCATTCATCATTGCATCATGTTGCATTTCATCATGTCATCTTGTGCATTGCGTGTTTTCATACATATTAAGTTGTTGCATGTTCCATGCATGAATCTTGCTTCATCACCTTCTCCTTCCCTCTACTTCCTTCTTTTGGCAAGTGTCACGTTCCCTTCTCTTTTAATGTTCATCTTTGCCTCAATATTCCAACACCATGCACCTAGCCTCTATGTCAAATTTCATCTCTATTGAAATTGTTTTGATTAGGGTTTAAAATGGTTCAAGTTTGAATTTAATTCAAACTTGAATTATTTTTACTTCCTTTAAAAATCTCCAAACCAATTTTATTAAATAGAGCACATTTTCAGGATCACGAGTATATTTTTATTTTTCTCTAGCTCCTCTCCTTCTTTTTCCTGCTCTTTCCTTTTGTTTTTTTCTGCCTGGAGAAATAGAAAAGCAGCAGCAGCAGCAGCTACCTGGGCCTCGGCCATCCGGCCGGCCCATTAGCTCAGCCGGCCTATAGGGCCATCCAGCTCCGGCCCACCTAATTTCCCCTAACCCTACCCGATCTCATCCTCCCTCTGCTCTCCCCTCGCGCCGCCGGGGAGAGTTTTGGCTCGATCCCATCTCCCTCTCCCTCTCGTCCTCAACCACCGCCCGACCCACCTCTCCCTCTCGCTCCCACACGCATCGCACCAGGGGCCCGACCCCATCTCCCCTGCCCTGCGCCATACCTCCCTCTTCTCCACGTCCGTGGCACCGCCCAGGGTCTCCTTCCGCGTCGGCCTCCTGTGTCGCTGGACTGCCTCCCCGACCCCCGCATCCCCGCTCGCGGCCAGATCCCGTTGCCGCCCGGCGCGCCTCGCCGACGCCCACGCTCACCTGCCTCGCCGCCCTGCTGACTCCGGCAAGGACGTGCCTCCCCTCTGTCGCTTCCACTGCCTCCTGCCATGGCCTCCTCCTCGCCTCGAAGCTCCGCGCCCTGGGCGTCTTCCTTGCGCACCTTGCCATGGTCTTGTGCCCCTCGAACCAGCAGGACGATGCCCTGCCTCGCCGCCGTTCGCCTCCGGCGAGCATCCGCAAAAGCTCATCCACCTCGCCATGCTCGTGCTTCCTCCCCAGCACTGCCCCTGCCCGAGTCAAGTGCCACCAGTTGCTAGCTTCGATCCGTTGCATCCTTCCTGAATGGAACCGCCAAGAGCCCTTTTCGGCGTGACCAAGCCCGCAAGTTCCATGGATCTGCAAAGTACCTCTACGCACGGTTACGCCAAGATCATCTCGGAAAATGCCAAGTACCCCTACGCGCGAAGACGCCTAAGACTGTTTTGGGATTCATCAAGTACCGCACCGAATGCCAAGTACCAGGACGTCGAGGACCCGCCAAGTTCATCTACGTGCGTGTACGACTACAGATCCGGGGTGCGTCTAGTACCTCTCCGAACAAACGTGAACGACTACCGTCGACCCCCAAGTGACTCGGATTCGTCAAGTCCTTCTACGAAAACGTGTACCACTACCGTTGCCGAGATCGCGAGAACCTCTACCGTCGACCCTAGAGCATGCGAGGACGACTACTTCGACTACGAACGTCCCAAAAACGTCTGCTTCCCGTACAGCGCATCGAACTCGAACCGCTCCGATAACGCACGCTTTGAAGGTATAACCCCGAGACGACGTCCGTGAATGAATGCTTGCGATGTTTGAGATGCACCCATTGTCTGCATCGTGTCCGAGTTGTCACTTGCTCGGTCCTCCTCGTTTGCCGCTAACCCGTGGGAATCCGGTAACACAGGAGCACCCCACCGTTTATCGCATGACCCGCATCCGCACACTTCTCCTTTGCATTGGTATCTCAATCGAGTTACCGGGAACTGGAACGTTGCCGTGGCACCGTTTCGTTATCGTTGCTGTGGCACCCCTTTTGTTTCCACCACGATGACAAATGCTTCTCAATGCTCTTGTCAACTTCTCTTAAAATTGCATAAACTTGTTCATGTCATCCGCATCATGATAACAACAATTAAAATGTTTAATTTGTTGTTTACATTAATTTACTAATGCATATGGGGATTTACCGGATTTTTTGTTTGCGATATCCGGCCCCATTTAAATTGTTTAGATAGTATAGTTTTGTTATGCTTCACCTTTTGCCATGCTTAACAACATTTAATATTGTTGAGTACATAACCGAGATCGATCTAAATAACTTGAATGTGGTGTTTCGTCAATATGCAACGGAGTTGCATGTTGAGCTCCACTTAATTTGTAGGATTGTTTGTGCACTTTGCCATGCCATGCTTCATTAAACCGAACATGCATCATACTTGTTTGTGCATCATGCCATGCTTATGGCGTGGTTGTTTACTATGTTGTGTGCTTCTTTCCGGTGTTTTCTTCTTCGGGTTGGTTCCGGTAACGTCGCGTTTGTGAGGAACCGTTCGAGTACGTCCGTTTGTCTCCTTCATGGACTCGTTCTTCTTCCTTGCGGGATCTCAGGCAAGATGACCATACCCTCGAAATCACTTCTATCTTTGCTTGCTAGTTGCTCGCTCTTTTGCTATGCCTATGCTGCGATACCTACCACTTGCTTGTCATGCCTCCTATATTGTTGAACCAAGCCTCTAACCCACCTTGTCCTAGCAAACCGTTGTTTGGCTATGTTACCGCTTTGCTCAGCCCCTCTTATAGCATTGTTAGTTGCAGGTGAAGATTGAAGTTTTGTTCCTTGTTGGAACATGGAGATGTTGTTCCTTGTTGGAACATGTTTACTGTTGGGATAACACGATATATCTTATTTAATTAATGCATCTATATACTTGGTAAATGTTGGAAGGCTTGGCCTTATGCCTGGTGTTTTGTTCCACTCTTGCCGCCCTAGTTTCCGTCATATCGGTGTTATGTTCCCGGATTTTGTGTTCCTCACGCGGTTGGCTTATAATGGGAACCCCTTGATAGTTCGCTTTGAATAAAACTCCTCCAGCAAGGCCCAACCTTGGTTTTACCATTTGCCACCTAGCCTTTTTTCCCTTGGGTTAGGCCAGCCCAAGGGTCATCTTTATTTTAAACCCCCCCGGGCCAGTGCTTGTCTAAGCGTTGGTCCAAACTAGAGCCACTTGCGGCGCCACCTCGGGGAAACTTGAGGGCTGGTTTTAGCTGTACGTAGTGTTCATCCGGTGTTGCCCTGAGAACGAGATATGTGCAGCTCCTATCAGGATGTCGGCGCATCGGGCGGTCTTGCTGGACTTGTTTTACCATTGTCGAGGATGTCTTGGAGTACCGGGATACTGAGTCTGATCGGAATGTCTCGGGAGTAGGTCTATTCCTTCGTTGACCGGGAGAGCTTGTCATGGGCTAAGTTGGGACTCCCCTGCAGGGCTTTGAACTTTCGAAAGCCGTGCCCGCGGTTATGGGAAGATGGGAATTTGTTAACGTCCGGTTGTAGAAAACCTAAACTTGACCTTAATTAAAATGCATCAACCGCGTGTGTAACCGTGATGGTCTCTTTCCGGCGGAGTCTGGGAAGTGAACACGGTGTTGGAGTTATGCTTGACGTAGGTTGTTTTAGGATCACTTCTTGATCATAGTTCATCGACCGTGCTTTGCCTTCTCTTCTCGCTCTCTTTTGTGTATGTTAGCCACCATATGTGCTAGTCGCTTGCTGCAGCTCCACCTCATACCTTTACCTTACCCATAAGCTTAAATAGTCTTGATCGCGAGGGTGCGAGATTGCTGAGTCCCCGTGGCTCACAGATACTTTCAAAACCAGCTTGCAGGTGCCGATGAGTCCGTGCAGATGACGTAACCAAGCTCAGGAGGAGCTCAATGAAGATCTTGTCCTTTGTGTTGTATCGTTCTAGTTGATCAGTAGTGGTGCCCAGTTGGGGTTCGATCGGGGACCTGTGTCGCATTTGGGGTTCTTCTTTTATTTTGGCTCCGTAGTCGGGCCCTGATTGTACTTGGATGATGTAATGCTTTATTCATGTAATTGTGTGAAGTGGCGATTGTAAGCCAACTATGTATCTTTTCCCTTATGTATTACATGGGTTGTGTGAAGATTACCTCACTTGCGACATTGCTTTCAATGCGGTTATGCCTCTAAGTCGTGCTTCGACACGTGGGAGATATAGCCGCATCGAGGGCGTTATAACCGATGTACTCGTTCCTCCTATATATACCTACGTACCCCTAAACGATCGGGGACAGAGCCAAAAACCTAATTCCACCGCCGCAACTTTCTGTATCTACGAGATCCGATCTTGGGGCCTGTTCCGGAGCTCCGCCGGAAGGGGCATCGATCACGAGAGCTTCTACATCATCATCCAATCCCCTCCGATGAAGTGTGAGTAGTTTACTCCAGACCTACGGGTCCATAGTTAGTAGCTAGATGGCTTCTTCTCTCTTTTTGGTTCTCAATGCAACATTCTCCCCCTCTCTTGTGGAGATCTATTTGATGTAATCTTCTTTTTGAGGTGTGTTTGTTGAGACGTTGAATTGTGGGTTTATGATCAAGTCTATCTATGAATATTATTTGAATCTTCTCTGAATTCTTTTATGTATGATTGGTTATCTTTGCAAGTCTCTTTGAATTATCAGTTTGGTTTGGCCTACTAGATTGGTTGTTCTTGCCATGGGAGAAGTGCTTAGCTTTGGGTTCGATCTTGCGGTGTCCCTTCCCAGTGACAGAAGGGGCAGCAAGGCACGTATTGTATTGTTGCCATCGAGGATAACAAGATGGGGTTTTTATCATATTGCATGAAACTACCCCTCTACATCATGTCATCTTGTTTAAGGCGTTACTCTGTTTTTAACTTAATACTCTAGATGCATGCTGGATAGCGGTCGATGAGTGGAGTAATAGTAGTAGATGCAGGAAGGAGTCAGTCTACTTGTCTCGGACGTGATGCCTATATACATGATCATACCTAGATATTCTCATAACTATGCTCAATTCTGTCAATTGCTCAACAGTAATTTGTTCACCCACCGTAGAATACTTATGCTCTTGAGAGAAGCCACTAGTGAAACCTATGGCCCCCGGGTCTCTTTCTCATCATATCAATCTCCATCACTTTATTATTGCTTTGCTTTTTTACTTTGCCTTTTACTTTTCACTTTGCATCTCTATACCAAAAATACCAAAAATATTATTTATCATCTCTATCAGATCTCACTTTCATAAGTGACCGTGAAGGGATTAACAACCCCTAGGCGCGTTGGTTGCGTTGAGCTATTGTTTTTGTGTAGGTACGAGGGACTCGCGTGTAGCCTCCTTCTGGATTGATACCTTGGTTCTCAAAAACTGAGGGAAATAGTTACGCTACTTTGTTGCATCATCCTCTCCTCTTCGGGGAAATCCAACGCAGTGCTCAAGAGGTAGCAAGAAGAATTTCTGGCGCCGTTGCCCGGGAGTCTACGCAAAAATCAACATACCAAGTATCCATCACAATCCCTATCTCTCGCGTTACATTATTTGCCATTTGCCTCTCGTTTTCCTCTCCCCCACTTCACCCTGGCCGTTTTATTCGCCTCTCTCTCTCTCCTTCCTCCCTCTCTATTTGCATCTTTTTGCCCGTTTGCTTTTTGTTTGCTCGTGTGTTGGATTGCTTGTTTGTCGCGATGGCTCAAGATAATAATAAATTGTGTGACTTCACCAATACCAACAATAATGATTTCCTTAGCACTCCGATTGCTCCTCTTACCGGTGCTGAATCTTGTCATGAAAGATCCGTTTTCCGGCCTTCCTATTGAAGATGCCGCTACCCATCTTAATAGCTTCGTTGATTTGTGTGACATGCAAAATAAGAAAGATGTCGATAATGATATTGTTAAATTGAAGCTATTTCCTTTTTCTCTTAGAGATCGTGCTAAAGCTTGGTTTTCATCTTTGCCTAAAAATAGTATTGATTCATGGAACAAGTGCAAAGATGCTTTTATCTCTAAGTATTTTCCTCCCGCTAAGATCATCTCTCTTAGAAACGATATTATGAATTTTAAGCAACTTGATCATGAACATGTTGCACAAGCTTGGGAGAGAATGAAATTAATGATACATAATTTCCCTACTCATGGTTTGAATTTTTGGATGATTATACAAATTTTTATGCCAGATGGAATTTTGCTTCTAGAAATCTTTTAGATTCGGCCGCGGGAGGCACTTTTGTGAAAATCACTTTAGGAGATGCTACTAAACTCCTAGATAATATTATGGTTAATTATTCTCAATGGCATACTGAAAGATCTACTAATAAAAAGGTGCATGCGATAGAAGAAATTAATATTTTGAGTGGAAAGATGGATGAACTTATGAAATTATTTGCTAATAAGAGTGTTTCTTCTGATCCTAATGATATGCCCTTGTATACTTTGATTGAGAATAATAATGAATCTATGGATGAGAATTTTGTTGGTAGGAATAATTTTGGTAACAACGCGTATAGAGGAAATTTCAATCCTAGGCCTTATCCTAGTAATCCCTCTAATAATTATGGTAATTCCTACAACAATTCTTATGGAAATTATAATAAGATGCCCTCTGATTTTGAATCTAATATTAAAGAATTTATTTCTTTGCACAAGAATTTTAATGCTATGATTGAAGAAAATTGCTTAAGATTGATGATTTGGCTAGGAACGTTGATAGAATTTCTCTTGATGTTGATTCTCCAAAGCTTAGATCTATTCCTCCTAAGCATGATATCAATGAGTCTCTTAAATCCATGAGAATTTCCATTGATGAGTGCAAGGAAAGAACCGCTAGGACGCGTGCTATGAAAGATGCCTTTATTAAAGCGTGTTCTACTAGTTCCTATGAAAATAATGATGAAGATCTAAAAGTTATTGATGTGTCCCCTATTAAATCTTTGTTTTGCAATATTAATCTTGATAATGATGGGACTGAATATGATCCACCTTTACCTAGAAGGTGTTATAAAAATTCGGAGTATTTAGATCTTGATGATGAAATTAATAAAAGTGGGATTAAAAGAAATAAAACCCTAGATGATGCTAAACCCACTATATTGGATTTCAAGGAATTTAATTATGAAAATTGCTCTTTAATTGATTGTATTTCCTTGTTGCAATCCATGCTAAAATCTCCTCATGCTTATAGCCAAAATAAAGCCTTTACCGAACATATCGTTGATGCCTTGATGCAATCTTATGAAGAAAAACTTGAGTTGAAAGTTTCTATCCCTAGAAAACTTTATGATGAGTGGGAACCTACTATTAAAATTAAAATTAAAGATTATGAGTTTTATGCTTTGTGTGATTTGGGTGCTAGTGTCTCTACTATTCCCAAAACTTTGTGTGATTTGCTAGATTTCCGTGATTTTGATGATTGCTCTCTAAACTTGCATCTTGCGAATTCCACTATTAAGAAACCTATGGGAAGAATTAATGATGTTCTTATTGTTGCAAATAGGAATTATGTGCCCGTAGAGTTTATCGTTCTTGATATAGATTGCAATCCTTCTTGCCCTATTATTCTCGGTAGACCTTTCCTTGGAACGGTTGGTGCAATTATTGATATGAAGGAAGGGAATATTAGATTTCAATATACATTAAAAAAGGGCATGGAACACTTGCCTAGAAAGAAAATAAAATTACCATATGAATCTATCATGAGAGCCACTTATGGATTGCCTACCAAAGATGGCAATACCTAGATCTATTCTTGCTTGTTATGCCTAGCTAGGGGCGTTAAACGATAGCGCTTGTTGGGAGGCAACCCAATTTTATTTTTATTCCTTGCTCTTTGCTCCTGTTTAGTAATAAATAATTTATCTAGCCTCTGTTTTTGTTGTGTTTTTTGTGTTTAATTAGTGTTTATGCCAAGTAGAACCGTTGGGAAGACTTGGGGGAAAGTCTTGTTGAACTTGCTGTAAAAAACAGAAACTTTAGAGCTCAGGAGAACTGCTGCAATTTTTATTTGGAAAGTGCTATTTAGTTAATTCTTTTTGCATATGATTAATAGGTAAATTCCTCACGTCCAGAAATTTATTTTAGAATTTTTGGGGTTCCAGATCTTGCGCTAGCTACAGATTACTACAGACTGTTCTGTTTTTGATAGATTCTGTTTTTGGTGTGTTGTTTGCTTATTTTGATGAATCTATGGCTAGTAAAATAGTTTATAATCCATAGAGAAGTTGGAATATAGTAGGTTTAACACCAATATAAATAAAGAATGAGTTCATTACAGTACCTTGAAGTGGTCTTTTGTTTTTTTCGCTAACGGAGCTCACGAGATTTTCTACTTTAAGTTTTGTGTTGTGAAGTTTTCAAGTTTTGGGTAAAGATTTGATGGATTATGAAATAAGGAGTGGCAAGAGCCTAAGCTTGGGGATGCCCATGGCACCCCCAAGATAATCTAAGGACACCTAAAAGCCAAAGCTTGGGGATGCCCCGGAAGGCATCCCCGCTTTCGTCTACTTCTATCGGTAACTTTACTTGGAGCTATATTTTTATTCACCACATGATATGTGTTTTGCTTGGAGCGTCTTTTATGATTTGAGTCTTTGCTTGTTAGTCTACCACAATCATCCTTCCTGTACACACCTTTTGAGAGAGCCATACATGATTTGGAATTTGATAGAATACTCTATGTGCTTCACTTATATCTTTTGAGCTTTATAGTTTTGCTCTAGTGCTTCACTTATATCTTTAGAGCACGGTGGCGGATTTGTTTTATAGAAACTATTGATCTCTCATGCTTCACTTGGATTATTTTAAGAGTCTTAATAGCATGGTAATTTTCTTAAAATCCTAATATGCTTGGTATGCAAGATTAATAATAAAACTTTCTTATGAGTGTGTTGAATACTAAGAAAAGTTTGATGCTTGATGATTGTTTTGAGATATGGAGGTAATAATATCAAAGTCATGCTACTTGAGTAGTTGTGAAATTGAGAAATACTTGTGTTGAATTTTGCAAGTCCCGTAGCATGCACGTATGGTAAACGTTATGCAACAAATTTGAAACATGAGGTGTTATTTGATTGTCCTCCTTATGAGTGGCGGTCGGGGACGAGCGATGGTCTTTTCCTACCAATCTATCCCCCTAGGAGGATGCGCGTAGTACCGAGGTTTTTGATGACTTGTAGATTTTTGCAATAAGTATGTGAGTTCTTTATGACTAATGTTGAGTCCATGGATTATACGCACTCTCACCCTTCCATCCTTGCTAGCCTCTTCGGTACCGTGCATTGCCCTTTCTCACATTGAGAGTTGGCGCAAACTTCGCCAGTGCATCCAAACGCCGTGATATGATACGCTCTTTCACACATAAACCTCCTTATATCTTCCTCAAAACAGCCATCATACCTACCTATTATGGCATTTCCATAGCCATTCTGAGATATATTGCCATGCAACTTTCCATCATTCCGTTCATCATGACACATTCATCATTGTCATATTGCTTAGCATGATCATGTAGTTGACATAGTATTTGTGGCAAAGCCACCGTTCATAATTCTTTCATACATGTCACTCTTGGTTCATTGCATATCCCGGTACACCGCCGGAGGCATTTATATAGAGTCGTCTTTGTTCTAGTATCGAGTTGTAATCATTGAGTTGTAAATAAATAGAAGTGTGATGATCATCATTATTAGAGCATTGTCCCAAGTGAGGAATAAAAAAAGAAAGGCCAAAAAAAAGAGAAGGCCCAAAAAAGGGAGAAATGTCATAAAAAAAGAAAAGGCCCAAAAATGAGAGAAAAAGAGAGAAGGGACAATGTTACTATCCTTTTACCACACTTGTGCTTCAAAGTAGCACCATGATCTTCATAGTAGAGAGTCTCTCATGTTATCACTTTCATATACTAGTGGGAATTTTTCATTATAGAACTTGGCTTGTCATTCCAACAATGGGCCTCCTCAAGTGCCCCAGGTCTTCGTGAGCAAGCAAGTTGGCTGCACAACCACTAGTTTCTTTTGTTGAGCTTTCATACATTTATAGCTCTAGTGCATCTGTTGCATGGCAATCCCTACTCCTTGCATTAACATCAATCGGTGGGCATCTCCATAGCCCATTTATTAGCCTCGTTGATGTGAGACTTTCTTCTTTTTTGTCTTCTCCACATAACCCCCCTCATTATATTCTATTCCACCCATAGTGCTATGTCCATGGCTCGCGCTCATATATTGCGTGAAAGTTTATAGGTTTGAGATTACTAAAGTATGAAATAATTGCTTAGCTTGTCATCGGGGTTGTGCATGATGAGAGCATTCTTGTGTAACGAAAATGAAACATGACTAAACTATATGATTTTGTAGGGATGAACTTTCTTTGGCCATGTTATTTTGAGAAGACATAATTGCTTAGTTAGTATGCTTGAAGTATTATCATTTTTATGTCAATATGAACTTTTGCCTTGACTCTTCCGGGTCTGAATATTTATACCACAATTAAGAAGAATTACATTAAAATTATGCCAAGTAGCACTCCGCATCAAAAATTATGTTGTTATAATTTACCTACTCGAGGACGAGCAGGAATTAAGCTTGGGGATGCTTGATACGTCTCCAACGTATCTATAATTTTTGATTGCTCCATGCTATATTATCTACTGTTTTGGACTATATCGGGCTTTATTTTCCACTTTTATATTATTTTTGGGACTAACCTATTAACCGGAGGCCCAACCCAGAATTGATGTTTTTTGCCTATTTCAGTGTTTCGGAGAAACAGAATATCAAACGGAGTCCAAACGGAATGAAACATTCGGAAACGTGATTTTCTCATCAGATAAGATCCAGGAGACTTGGACCCTCCATCAAGAAAGCCACGAGGCGGTCACGAGGGTGGAGGGCGTGCCCCCTGCCTCGTGGGCCCCTCGAAGCTCCACCGACGTACTCCTTCCTCCTATATATACCTACGTACCCCAAACGATCGGGGATAGAGCCAAAAACCTAATTCCACCACCGCAACTTTGTGTATCCAAGAGATCCCATCTTGGGGCCTGTTCCGGAGCTCCGCCGGAAGGGGCATCGATCACGGAGGGCTTCTACATCATCATCCAAGCCCCTTCGATGAAGTGTGAGTAGTTTACTTCAGACCTACGGGACCATAGTTAGTAGCTAGATGGCTTCTTCTCTCTTTTTGGATCTCAATACAATGTTCTCCCCCTCTCTTGTGGAGATCTATTCGATGTAATCTTATTTTTGCGGTGTGTTTGTTGAGACCGATGAATTGTGGGTTTATGATCAAGTCTATCTATGAATAATATTTGAATCTTCTCTGAATTCTTTTATGTATGATTGGTTATCTTTGCAAGTCTCTTCGAATATCAGTTTGGTTTGGCCTACTAGATTGGTTGTTCTTGCCATGGGAGAAGTGCTTAGCTTTGGGTTCGATCTCGCGGTGTACTTTCCCAGTGACAGAAGGGGCAACAAGGCACATGTTGTATTGTTGCCATCGAGGATAACAAGATGGGGTTTTTATCATATTGCATGAAACTATCCCTCTACATCATGTCATCTTGCTTAAGGCGTTACTCTATTTTTAACTTAATACTCTAGATGCATGCTGGATAGCGGTCGATGAGTGGAGTAATAGTAGTAGATGCAGGCAGGTGTCGGTCTACTTGTCTCGGACGTGATGCCTATATACATGATCATACCTAGATATTCTCATAACTATGCTCAATTCTGTCAATTGCTCAACAGTAATTTGTTCACCCACCGTAGAATACTTATGCTCTTGAGAGAAGCCACTAGTGAAACCTATGGCCCCCGGGTCTCTTTCTCATCATATCAACCTCCATCACTTTATTATTGATTTGCTTTTTTACTTTGCCTTTTACATTTCACTTTGCATCTCTATACCAAAAATACCAAAAATATTATTTATCATCTCTATCAGATCTCACTTTGTAAGTGATCGTGAAGGGATTGACAACCCCTAAGCGCGTTGGTTGCGTTGAACTATTGTTTTTGTGTAGGTACGAGGGACTCGTGCGTAGCCTCCTACTGGATTGATACCTTGGTTCTCAAAAACTAAGGGAAATACTTACGCTACTTTGCTGCATCATCCTCTCCTCTTCGGGGAAATCCAACGCAGTGCTCAAGAGGTAGCAACCCTCAAGGCGGCGATGTGATCTAGGAGCTCATTTAAAGACGACAGCTCCGCCGGATCCATCTGCTTGGAGTACTTAGAGTCAACATGAAGGGGACTTTCGATGACCCGAGAAGCCATCGTCGACTTAGTGGCCGAACGGGCGGTCATAATGAAGCCGCCCAGCCGGAGGGTTTGGCGTGGGGCCAGTGTTCCTCCGGAGGTGACGTTATCCTTGAGAACAAGGCGAGCCATCGATCCTATCTTTCGACGGCACAGTGGAACTCTCAATGAAAGCACCAATATCGGTGTCAAAAGCGACGGATCTCAGGTAGGGGGTCCCGAACTATGCATCTAGGATCGATGGTAACAGGAGACGGGGGACAGGTAATACCCTACTTCCTGCTTGATTGATCTTGATGAATACGAGTATTACAAGAGTTGATCTACCACAAGATCGTAATGGCTAAACCCTAAAAGTCTAGCATGGCTATGATTATTCGAAAGTATCTACGGACCTAGCCCGGTTTATATAGACACATGAGGGATCTAGGGTTACACGAGGTCGGTTAGAGAGAAAGGAATCTTCATAGTCGACGCCAAGCTTGCCTTCCACGCTAAGGAGAGTCCTATCCGGACACGAGCAGAGTCTTCGGTCTTCGTATCTTCACGGCCCATCAGTCCGGCTCATATTCAATTGGTCGGATGCCCGAGGACCCCTTAGTCCAGGACTCCCTCAGTGACCCCATCAAGCCCCCTCTTAGGTCCCAAGTTGTAGCCTTTTTTCTTTAGCCGTAGCTTTTTAGCCTCCTTCAGCACCATGCATCTGCTGATATGGGTTGCATCCTTGTTTCCTTTTCATTTTGTTGTTGTTTGTTGTACTTTGATGTAATCATGGCCGGTTGCTGGCTTTGATAATTCAAAGTCGGGCGAGGTTCAAGCCTTTTATCGAGCTCGGTATGTGCCTTTCATCTAGAAATCTTTACATCTGTTCAACTAGGCCAACCTCACTCAAGATCCTCGATATGATGCAAGGTGGAGCTGGAGCTATGTAGGCAACCAAACAAGCATATATGTGTTTGGGTGCCTTTGCTGCTACATGTGATGGTCCTGCATTCGTCTGCTTGATGATACTCATTATTTCTATTCAACTAAATTTAGGGATGTTGACTTTTGGGATCATCAGGGGATAGTTTTAGGGGAGCCACTAGTTAACGAGCGCTTCTTTGGGAGCCTCGCAATGATCAGCGCCACTTGGCGCGCTCTCAGCCATTCGTCATGTGTCACGCTCTCGGCGCTGCCTCCAGATTTTGTTTTTTTTCGCACGCATTTTTGGCTATTTAAACGGTTTTTTCCGGGGGTTTTTCGATGTTTTGGTTTTCCGCCTGTCTTCCTTAATTTTTCGACCAATTTTTTTTCGAAAAAACATTTTTTTGCATGCAAAAACGCGTTTTCTTTTTTCCCCTTTCGTGAGAGTCACGGGTTTCCTTTCGCGAGAGGCACGGTTTTTCTTTCGCGAGAGTCACAACCGTGCGTCTCAGAAATGAAAAAAAATGCATTTTTTGTTTTTTTCCTTTCGTAAGAGTCACGGTTTTGCTTCTGCAAGAGGCATGGTTGTACTTTCGGGAGTCACGGTCGTGCCTCTCAGAAACGAAAAAAAACACGTTTTCTATTTTTTTTCTTTCGCGAGAGTCATGGTTTTGCTTCCGCGAGAGACACAGTTGTGCTTTCGCGAGAGTCACGGCCGAGCCTCTCGAAAACGAAAAAAACACGTTTTCTGTTTTTTTCCTTTCGCGAGAGTCACGGTTTTGTTTCCGCAAGAGGCACGTGTGTGCTTTCACGGCAGTCACGGCCGTGCCTCCTCGGAAACGAAAAAAACGCGTTTTCTCTTCTTTTTTTTCCTTCCGCGAGAGTCACGGTTTTGCTTCCGCGAGAGGCATGGTTGTGATTTCGTGAGAGGCACGTGTGTGCCTCTTTCGGAAAAGGAAAAACGCGTGCTTCCGGTTTGGTTTTTTTGTCTGATTTTTTTGGTCGGTTTTTTTGTTAAAAAAAGTTCATCAAAATCTATCAACATGAGATCTAATTTTGAAAATCTCAACACGAGGAATCCAACGGTGAAAGCGGTTTGAGATTTGAACGCACGGTTTGAGAGATAAAACACTTTGAATAAACGAATCTACGAAAAAAGAAAAAACTCCAAGATTACGATAAGTGGCGCGCTTATCACAACCTGAAAACTTGGAATGATCTTTACAACGAATACTCCTCAACTAGTGATGTTGTAGTTTCAGATTTAACACGTGAACTAGCCACAATGAACCTACTCACGCACCTTGCTTGTCGCGACAACTGTCCCGGCCCATAGCTTCTGCGGCAGCAACGAGCCAGATCAAGAGGCTTTTGGCCCCTCAAAAAGGAAAAAGATCAAGAGGCAGCCCGGCCGGGACGCTACTTGTTTCTCTTTTTTTCTTTTTTCAATAATTTGGGATATCAAAAAAGTTGCTAATTTTATCAAACTATCATGATTTTAAAAAACAATATTCATGATTACAGAAAATGCTCTGGAGTTCAAAAGCTGTTCACCAATTTGTAAAAAATGTTCAGAAACTTAAAAAATGTTCAATTTGTTTTAAAAAATCATGGTTCAAAAAAAAGTTTGCTAATTCGAAAAATGTTCACGGATTTAGAAAAAATGTTCACGATCCAAAAAAGTGTTCACTAATTAGAAAATTGTTCACGAATTTGGAAAAAAATGTTCACGATTCAAAAAAATGTTCACTAATTCTAAAAATGTTCACGAATTTGAAAAAAATTCATGATATCGAAAATATTTAAAATATTTATTAAAATGTTCAAGAATTTGAAAAAGATGTTCATGACTTACGAGAATATTCAAAAATTTCTAAAAAATTGTTCAGAAATTTAGTAAAAAATGTTCACGATTTTGAAAAAATATCCGTGAGTTTTAAAAATGTTCGCAGTTTCAATTTTTTTTCATGATTTAAGAGTAACGAATTAGTAAAAATTAAACCATGATTTTGAAAAAAATGTTCATCATTCCGGAAAACAAATCGTGAATTAATAGATTTTCAGAAATTGAAAAACAAGAATATAAATGAAAACATAAAAGTAAAGAAAATAGAAAACGAAAAATAAAAACAAAGAAAGGAAAAGAAAAACAAAAGAAAATAGAAAAAACCGGTTCAGGGAAGGTTCTAGAACCTTCCCAAAACCGGTTGGGCGTGAAACCCCCGAAATGGGCCGGCCCATAGAAACAGCAGCGAGCGACGGCGCAGTACGCGCTATATAGGAACCCCGAGTCCTGAGTATGTTAGGCCAACTCCACCGCGCGACCCTATCCTGTCCGGCCCCGTCCGTTTGGGGTAAAAGGGACAAAAGAGGCAGCCCAGCGCGCGGGAGCAAACGGACTTTTGTCCGTTTTGTGTCCGCTTTCGACCCATCCGCGGCTCAAGTTTGCGCCGCTTTTGGGGTGAAACGGACACCACGCGGACGCGCCGGTCGTCTGCGCGTGTCCTCCCCTGGCCCGCCCGTCGGTGGCACAAGGCGGGCCTTTTTCTATCCGCCCCCTCCCTCCCTTCGGCCGCACCCCCTCCACTCTTCCCCACTCTTCCCCTCGCTGCCGCCGCCGCTGCCGCACCCCCTCCACTCTGCCGCCGCCGACGCGAGCTCGCCCAACCCCTTCCCCTCGGCGCCGTCGAGCTACCCAACCACGGCCACCTGGTTTGCGCACCCGCCGGCCGGTTTTGGGGTGGATCCGGTCAGTCTTGAGCTCGGCCGGCTGTGGGAGGCCGGGCCGCGCCATGGACTGGCCGGGCACCTCGCCGGAAGGCCCTGGCAGGGCCGCAAGGCCACTAGCCGCTCGGATCTGCATCGTCGATGGTCCGTCGGCAGATACACGAATGGTGGTCGGCCGGGCTCGGTGCTTGCCCAAAAGCTCGTCAACGCACTGTTGCCACTCATTAAGTGCGACCACTGCCCAAGGATGGTCGTGCGCCGCGCGTCTACAACGCCGGAACATCCCGGATGGGTGTTCATCAAGTGCTTAAACGATGGGGTATGCGCTTTTCTTAGCTTCGGTTTGTACTCTAGATTTGACTAGTTGTGCTAACTTCAAATTTTGTTGTGTAGAATGGATGCAAGTTTTGGTATTGGGAAGAAGAGTACATCGATATATTGATAGAGCGAAATTTACTACATGTTCGTGCACTTTTAGCTAGCATAGAGGTTGTAAATGAGACAAGTGCACTTGTTGCTAGATTAGAGGCTAGACACGAGACTAGGTCTGAGGAAGCAACATCTACTTCTGGCTTGAAGAAGAAAGGAGGATGCCAGATCGAGACTCCTCCACAGATCAACAATGAGTGCATCGAGAAGGCCCTAACCCAACTCAAGGGGGCAGTTATGGAAGTTGGCTATCTTCTAAAATGTATTCTTGTTGTTCTTATTTTCTTTGGCCTTACTTTATTAGTCAAAATGTGATGATGTATTGTCATGTACCAAAAATGAATGAAAAAAAAAAGTTAAGAACTTGCAAAGAAAAAATGCACGCGGACAGGATGCGGCCAGGATGCGTCCGCGGCTGGGCGCACGGCCACCGCATCCCAGGACACGCTCGGACACGACCCCAAATCCCTATCCAAACGGATAGAATCCGGATAAAACGGACGTTGGTTTAGGGTCGTAAGATGGAGTTGGCCTTAGGGTGCAGGATGCGGAGACTCGCCGGAGAAGGTCCGGGGTTCAAGGGATGGTCAGCCGACTGCTAGAGCAAGGCGTACATTGGTTAGTTGTCCGTTCTACAATGTTTTGCCGTCAGCAACCGATTTTACCTATTCTAGACAAAAAGAAAACAATTTTACCTTGGTACACACACCGAAGTACACACGTAATCACTGTAAATGACAAAAAGTGACTGCATCCTTGTATTTCAGTTTTTCCACATCAGCAACCCAGACAAAACTATCTAATAGTATTTGTAACCAAGAAATTAATAATCTACTAAATTCTCAAAAAGAAAATGTTGCATCCATACTGCGAATTTTCTAGTACACACCACATTTTACTTTATTCCCTTATCATCGTATCAGCCTTTGCCTGTGAAAACATCTCGATCGTCTCACGTCTTCTACAAAAATCACCAATACAGATCACTCGTTGGGTGACGTTTCCTTCGAGGAAGCCGCACGGCCATGCTGGTGACATGGAGACAAAGCGGTAACCAAATTCCTGACGAGTTTCTTATCTCATTTGCCCAACTAGCGTCCTGGTCCTGGCCAAGAGCAATTCTGCATCTTTGTTCCATGCTCATGTCGTCATGTCTAGAGGTAGGGACGAACTGAAGACTCTGTCCTTTGCCTTGAGAGCCTACACAAGAGAAATGCAAGATGATGAGCCACACATTATAAGAACTCGAGAGTTGAGACGCCGAGAAGCCGACGAAACAATGCGTGTGCGTGGTAGAAGTTTTGGTTTGAAATTTGCCCACCTCTTTATCCCAGTTGGTGCACATGGTAATGGCAAGCAGCAGCAGCATCTGCACGACTAGTCCGCAGATTATTCCGAACCACAGCCCCTGAATTTCAGGCACACATAGGTTTTGAGAGGTTTCTTTAAATGAGAAATACTACCAGTGAAGCTGGAACTTTCTGTAAGGCATGGGTGGTAAAATCAGTACCATTCCGCCAAGATGGTAGACAAAGGCAAAGCATAGCGCCGCCGGGATACCGACAAGGTAGTATGCACTGAGGTTGACACAAGCACCGATCTTCTGCAAGCCACAGCCCCTAACAACACCTGGAATGTATATCAAGTACCCCACGTTGCAATCAGTACATCTTGAGTGTAACATTCACCGAGACACTGCATATTGATGTTCATCGAAATGATACCACACAAGAAGATGGACTAAAGTAGAATGAAATTCAGGAACTGTCTGCAACTACTTGGAATTTGCGTGGTCTATATTAGTTACCTGAAAGAACACATTGCAGATCGTCGAAAATGATGGACACGGAGAGAATAGGCATCATCCTCGCAATGTACTCCACCACTTCCTTCTCGTTGCTGTATGCATATCCCCATAGATTGCGCACCGAAATCATAATAAGTCCTAGCGACACACCCGTCGCGAGACCCAGAACCATGATCACGCGAGTAGCCAGACGTGCGGCTTCAGGCCGCCGAGCACCAAGCTCGTTCGAGACACGGGTGCTACAATCACAAGATACACGATTTCATTGCCACAATTGCTATATGATAAAGTTGTGGGTGTGTTTGGTTTGTGCCAAGGTTGCCCCACCAAAGCATTGGCTAGCCAAAATTTTGGTTGAGGTTTTGGTTGCCCATGATTTGGCCAACATTGGTAAGAAAAATAAACTAGAGTTGGCTAGAGTTCATTGGCATGCCAAAAAATTGGCAACCATTCAAACAAAAACCAATCTTTGGGTCATGACCAAAATTTTGGTAAGGTGCCCTTTGGCCACAATCCAAACACACCCTACAGGCATGGCAATTGGCAAATGGTTACGAGTCTGTGTTGTTCAGTTGTAGTACCTTATGGCTGCCCCAAGCCCGAAGGGGATCATGAATGCCAACGAACCTGTGTTTAAGCTGCAAGGGGTTCGACATTTCCTGTCAGAAAAGGGCACACAGAATGTGAAACACTCCATGAAAATGCTGCAACTCACCTGATGGACAGCACGGATGCCTCGAGCTTAGGATTTGGGAGAAGTCCGGAGAGAAGCACCAGCAGCTCAAACGACCACCACTCTAAGCTGTGTACATGCAGGATCAGATTAAGTCAGAAGATGGACCATGAAAAAAATCTACCTGCAATGCAAATAATCTGAGGGGAGGGGCACAAGCTAAAACTCACCAAACCATGAGCGCAGATGGCACGGCGAGCTTCATGAAGCTAACGATGCCGCGGAACGCCTCCTTTGAGACCCCTGTCCAAGTGCTCTTGCAGGATGGAGAGAGCCTGATGTAGAGAGCCAGGATTGACACATTGGCCAGGTACGAGATGGCGTTGGCCAGGGCAGCGCCCTTGTTGCCCAGCCCAATCTTGTACACCAGCAACCAGCACACGAGCACGTGGCTGAGCGCCGTGATGCCCGAGCTCGCCATCACCGGGAGGACGATGTTCTGCGTCTGGAGGAACCGGACGTGGCACTGCAGCGGCCCATAGACGAACAATGCCGGAATCATCCATCGGATGTAGCTCCCCGCCCCCATGGCGATCTCCGGGTCCTGGCCGAAGAGCAGGAGGATCTGCCCGGTGTAGGCCCAGACCACCGCAACCACAACGCTCACCAGAGTGAGCACAAGGATGGCCCTCTGCTTGTAGATGCCGAGCAGGTAGTACTGCTTTGCCCCGAAGGCTTGCCCGCACAGTGTGTCCAAGCTGCTCGCCATGCCAGCCTAATAAGATGATCATGAACAGATACGAGAAAGAATATTCAGGTTGATGTTAGTTGTCCATTCAGGAGGATCAAAAATATGCAGGAGATGAATGGACATAACATATATACCAACAAGCTGAAGCCGGTGACACCGGCAAAGGAGGTGGCGATGGAGGCACTCGAGAGAGCGAGCTCACCGAGATGGCCGACGAACATGACCGAGATCATCTGCACGACGTTCTGCAGCAGGCATCCGGCGATGAGAGGCCCGGCCAGGTACAGCTGCTTCTTGACCTCAGTCACCACCAAGCTCTCCTTTGGCCCTCCAGTCTTGTCAACAAGGGGCTCCTCCATG
Source organism: Triticum dicoccoides (assembly GCF_002162155.2). Classification (NCBI taxonomy): domain Eukaryota; kingdom Viridiplantae; phylum Streptophyta; class Magnoliopsida; order Poales; family Poaceae; genus Triticum; species Triticum dicoccoides. Next base: position 465,671,994 of record NC_041382.1, on the reverse strand, counting down.
GTTGGCGACATACTTGAAATCTCACGCTCTTGTTCTGACTTGTGAAGAAGGTAGGTTTTAGCAAGTGAAGTGAGGGTATATTTATCATGTTTGGGGAAGAATATATTATACATAGCACGTAGTACTAATCAACCTTATCAGTATTGTATAGGCCTGCAGTCGATGACAAATTCAGGAAGGAAACCAAGGGGAAACAGACGCACTGGCTTGGCAGCCAAGCTGAAGGTGCCCCTGAACCAGTCAATTTCAGCGTGCTCGAGTCAAGTGGAGTAAAGAATCTTTGTGAGAGAAAGGAGGCAGCTTGGCAGCCAAGCTCAAGACATCTGACACAATAAACTATCTGACAGGCAAGATTGAATCGAATGGAACAGTTAACGGCACATGCTTGATCGGCGCGTCTGCACTATTATAGTCAAAAGGTTGGAAAGCTACACGCGTAGATGATCTCATAGCCATAGGTAAAGAAAGCAATCACGGCCGGAGCTGGAGCCGCTCTCGTCGTCAGGGTCATGTGTCATATCCGACCCCTGACGTGCTACGGCCTGCTTCACGACGCAGACGCACACATAAAAGGGAATTTCCTAAGATGCAGACATGCAGTGTCATCAGTATCGGTTAACCACCCACCCCGTGGTTTATTCATACGAGATTCAGAATGGGTTCCTGAATTCGAGTTAAGCGGAGCAGGTTTTGGGACGCCCCCCTCTCTCGCTCTCATAACCTCCTGAATCAGGCATGGGCAACAGCGAATTTGGAGTTTGTGAGAAAGGAAATCCACGCAAAGAGCCAACTCATGAGACATCCAAGAGAAATTCTGGCAAACCTCTGCGATGGAGCAAAAAGATCAGGAAAGGGTGTGGACAAGAACCGTACCGCAGGCGCTGCGGCAGCGGCTCAGGCGGCCCCGGGGACGAAGGCCCCAAGAAGAAGTTGTCCCCGGCCGAGGCGGCGGCCACCGCGCACGACGGAGGCGGCTACGGGGATGATGGAGTGGTGTCCTATTGGCCCATTACGGAGCGGGGCGCATCCCTACTCCAAGACTTTTGTACGCCTCGGGCCCGTCCGCAGCCTGAGTTTCAAATACAACAGAGATGAATACAAACTGTAGCCATCGTTTTTCCAAGGCGAAAACAAATTAGGCCCTGTTTGTTTCATAAGTCCTAGGACTTTTTTAAGTCCTAACTTATAAGTCATAAGTCCCTACCTGTTTGTTTACAGGGACTTATCAGTCCCGAGTCCCTACCTGTTTGTTTACAGGGACTTATAAGTCCATGTTGCACCGCTGCAACGAGGCTCAGGAGAGGGCCTGTCCGGCGATTGGAGGCTCCGTTGCAATGAACCGAGGCAGAACGAACCGAGGCGGGGCGGCGACGGGGCGGGCGACGGGGCGTGCGGGGGAACGAGCCTGGAGCGAATAAGTCCCAATAAGCTCCTCCCTGAGAGTCTTATTTAATAAGTCCCAAATCACTACAATAAGTCCCTTGTGTTTGGTTTAGGTGGGATTTATAGGAACTTTTTTAAGTCCCTAAACCAATAAGTCCCTGGAAACAAACACCTCCTTAATTTGGCCTGAACCGTATGACGCATATACATTCCAGGGTAGTTTTCGTTGTCTTCTGTGTGTGTGTGTGTGTGTGTGTGTGTGTGTGTGAAAGGAGGAGGGGGCCGAGTCACGAATAACCTCACAAAATGCTCGCTAAATATCGGTTGTGGAGTTTCAAGATTGATGAAGTTTCCGCGCCTGGACTGAATGGATTTTTTGTCCAAAAGGACCCCCTGCCGAACGCTATTGTCAAAAAGGACTATCTGCAGATAAAAACGTCAAAAAGGACCCCCTGACTAGTGGCGGCAGGTGCGGCAGGCGACAAGTGGCACCTGCCGCCACGCCAGGAGGCGGCGGGCCCCGCCGCCACCGCAGGAGGCGGCCGCGCGGTGCACAACGGGTTCTTGCACAGTGCAGTAGCTGGGACGGAACGGGCCAGGAGCGGTGGGCCCGGCCGCCACTAGGTGAGGCGGCGAGCTCTGCCGCTGTCGCTTCCCGTCCGACAGCCTCAGCTGCGCGCGGGCCGAGGCGTGGGCCAGGCCGCCACCGGAGGAGGCGGCATCTTTCTTCACGCCCGACGCATTTTCCTATTGCAGATGGCGCTGATTCCCGTGTGCAACAGCGACCCTGACGGCGGTGATTCCCACGAGCGGGAAAATGCACGCTGATGCTTCTTTCGCCCAAGAATCAGTCTTGCTTTAGCTTCTTTTGCCTCAGCGGATAGGACCGCACTGTGAGAATCGCTCTGGCTATTGCTTGAGAGGATGCGACGGCATCAGTCACTCGCTGCGGGAATCCAATACTGCGGGAAGCTATTGTGCCGACACTACATGGATCCTAAAATTTACTGCTTAATTTTCTCGCCATTATTTATCGTCTGGGCTTATAAAAGGAAACACCGAGGCTCTCGTCCAGCCATCCTTGAAATCGCCACTGCGCAAAGTGTATAACACAATTTTTTTCAGTCGGTATGAGTTTGCCTTGCTCGGATCAAAGCATTAGGCCGAGGAAAATGAAGAACGCAAGTTTGCCTCCTGGGTGGCAGTCCTGCGATGTTGGTGTGGCGATCTTTGCAAGGTGAAGGAGGTGACGGATTTTTCAGATTGGTTGGGCATGAAGTTTTTCATGTGCGCCAATTATGAGGAAGATCCTGCCGTAGCTATTTCAGAGTACGACAAGCCTCCGGTATGCCTTAACCATCACGAATAGATATTGTTGGTATTTTCATTGATTCTTTAGTAACATTCTTGTTTCTTGTTGTAGTCTCCTCCGTCTCTGTGCATGTACTATCATTGGATTGACACGGAGAAGCCGGCTTGGGCAGTGACTGAGATTCGTGAAAGAAGTCGCCGTGCGTGGAATAGTTTATTTGCGGAAGAGCGACGCGAGAAGGCGGAAGCTGAGGAGAAAGCAGAGCAAGAGAGAGAGTTAAAAGAATACTATGCGGAGCAACACCGTTTTTTTGAGGAAATGGGAAAGAAAAACAGGGAAGAGGCTCGTCGCATGGAGGAGCAGGAACGACAGCGAAAGGAGGCTCGTGAGGCAGAGAGGCAGAGAAAGAAAGAAAGGGCTCGTCAGGCCAAGGCAGCAGAAGAAGCTGGCGATGGAAAAGGAAAATATCCACGCTGGACTCAGTAGATTCCTGTGGTAGTATTTAAAATTCCGCAATCATTTGTATCTTTATTTCTGCACTTTAATGTAGCTTTATTTCAGGAGTTAAATGTAGGTATATTCCTACAATGTATCTTATTTTCAGTTGTGCCGTGTCGTAATGGAAAAAAAATATAGTTAAAGAATAAAGTAGTGGCATTTTCTTTCCCTCCACTAATAACGAACATCGTGCAACAACTACAAAATAAAATTAAGATAGAACATAATGCCCTACAATAACAGAGTACAAACTAATAATGCAAGTACATCCGAATTAAACGGTAGAACTGGAATAAAACTACATGAAGGCATCATCGTCATCCTCCATCGATGCAGAACTCTTGCCCTTCGAGGATGTAGAACTCTTACCCTTGGACGATGCAGAACTCTTGCTCTTCGAGGATGCAGTACTCTTGCCCTTAGACGATGCAGAACTCTTGCCCTTTGATGATGCAACACCCGGAAGCGGCGGCATGAAGATATCATCTTCATCCTCGCTCTCCTCAGTCTATAAAAATGGATGCATTTCTGCAGTCCTTCTGAAAGTTTCACTCTTCGGCTCCACTACATTCTTCCACCTTGCATGCAACCTAAGAAGTTCTTTACGTACCTCCTCATAGGTCCTTTCAGGCCACCCAGACCTACGTAATTGGTGAGCCAACTCATTCATTATGGTGTCACTACCGGTGAGTTCGTCCCATGGAACTATCCTATTGTCCATCCTGAAATCGGTAGCTAGCCTCAGAAGAGTCCTGCTCATCCCAGGGTGAAAACTACGATCGAAAGGATAATGGGACATCTCGACTACACTACACTCGAATGCTTATCCACCTCTGTCTGAAGGGGGTTTTATAGGTAGAGAGGAGAAAATGGCGGGAAAGAACGAGTGCAGTATGGCGGGAAAGGGTTGGCGGGAACATATGGCGGGAAACGAGTGGCGGGAAGATATGGCGGGAAGGGGTTGGCGGGAAACGGGTGGCGGAACATATGGAGGGAAAGCGTTGGCGGGAAAATATTGAGGGGAAAGCGTTGCCTGAAAATATTGAGGGGAAAGCGTTGACTGGTGCATTTTTATTTCAGCAAACATAGATGTTCAAATCGAAAAGTCTGATACACACATATATAGATACAATGGGTCGCGCACGTGCATAGATGAATCACCCTACTTAACGACGACCACCTGGCCTTTCCTTACGACCGGAAGGCGACAAGCGATTAGGTGGCCGGGTCACACGAAGACCGCGGCCGTACTCCACTTCGGCTTCATGTGTCTGCGAGTCCTGCGTAGGTGGTGGAGTCGCGAATCCTTGTTGCGAACCTGAAGCGTAATTGTAGGCGTATGGTTGTGACTCCGGGGGGATAAAAGATGGGCCAATAACATCCCCTCCGAAGAACTCTGTAACTAATGATGTAACCGTGTCGCCAAGATCATGTGATGCTCCCCGGAGGCCTGTGTTGACGCCATGATCATGTGATGCTCCTCGGAGGCCTGTTTTGACGCCGCGTTGGGTGTTCTCATCGCCCCAATTAACATCAGGTGTGTCCTGCACATAAAAACATTTTAAACAAACTGTTAGAGGATAATATATGATATCATTGTAAATGCATTGAAATGTAAACATGACTACCTGAGCATATCCCTCTCCTATACTGTCTGGCCATTGTACTTGGTGCTGGTTTAAATCTGGTACATGAGTCTCCTCGGGCATGGGGATCCCTCGCGTGGAGAGAAACGGCTGAGATCCCTCACCTTGGGTGTATGCATCATATCCTGTGTACGCATATGGGTTAGGGGAAAGAAACTGCTCGGGCATCGAATCCAAGCCCGTGCCATGGTCCTGAGATGTTTGCCCCTGACGAAGCTGCATCGTAGAAGAGCGATGCAGTGGCAGAGATGAGTCATGTCGTGGCAATGTCGTTCTAGTACTCGGACCCTCCCCCCATTGCTCATGGCTCGTAGGCGCCTCGCTCGGTCTGGACGACGGTGCCGCACTCGGTCTGGCTGACCTCGCTACCGGCATGTATGCTCCAGTGGCAACATCGTCGCCTCTACCGCATCTGAACTTCTTTGCCACGAATTGTTGCAAAAGTTTCTGGAATGTCTTGCGATATGGGCCCTGGGCCGGCATGCTATCCGTAGCCATCTGCCCTACTTCATTGACATTTTCAAGCTGAACAATATTTGGATGTTATTTAGTTCCAATGATTATGAAATGATGGACCTAAAAAAGTTACAAGTGATTACCAGGTGGTCACGATAGTAAGCTGCATGTAGCTCAACATGTCTCCGCGCCTGCTCCTCTTGTGTGAGATGTGTTGGTATAGTAGCTGGCTGACTGGCCAGGCTAGCACGTGTGTTCATGCAGTACCACTGCTTGTACGCTTGATCTGTACTTCCATCGTACGGCCTGCAAAATTAAATAATTACATAAACCGTTGTGATGAAAGCAAAGCATCTTCACGCATCGTATGATCATCGTAAAAAAATAATGTACATAAAATATACCTAAGTTGACGCACTATATCTGCTAGCGCTTCATTTGTCCACTTGTGTACCCATTCACTGTTCTCTTCCCTCCAATCGTATAAACTCCAACCCCTGCCCATATTGGTTAGCCTGCAAATTATGTAACAAAGTGTGAGTTTAGTAAATTAAAAATGACACTAACTATTTAGGGATGTCACATCTTACTTATGTGTTTCCTCATCGATACGTCTGGGAAAAGGTGGTAGAATTTCTTGATAGAGACCGAACTGTCTCATTACACGCTCTGGGTTGTAAGGTTCAACACACCACAGGAACAATAAGTTGCAGCGAGTCAGCCAGAATGCACTATCGGTCAACATGCCTGGTGTGAAGTGTCGAGCATCAAAGACCATTTTTAGCTGGTCCTGGGTCCACGGGTTCCATGTGACTTCTGCCTCATCAAGTATCTCAAACTGCTGGTGGTACATAGGGTAACAATTTTTCGCAATATCTGGAGACCAACGTTTCCGTGCCTTTGTCCACCTGGTGGCCATAGTTGCGCTAGCACCCTCGCCAAAGTCATATGGGTATATGGGTTGTACTATACGAGGTCGTCCTACAGGGAGGTATTCCCAGGACCACAACTGTAGAAACTCATAGGCGACACAAAGTAATGGAGCTTTTTGTGCGAAAGAGGTTTTTTGCGTGGCATCACACAAGCCTCTGTATGTATGAGATAGCATGGCAGAACCGAAGCTGTATTTTGGCTGCTCGGGTAAAGGTTCATCTACCATATTCTCTGCAATGTAGATGAGACCAGGGACAACAACGTCCCCATGTGAATTTGGAAATAGATTCCCGAGGAGCCACAACAAATATGCAAACAGATGTCTTTTTCTAGTCTCCTCATTGGCGAAGCTAGATAAATTAAAAAAGTTATCACGAAGCCAGACGAGTGGGATGCCCCGAGGGTTACCAGAACGTTGTGATTCTGGCATTTCCATCCCAAGACGGGCTGCTATATCTAATGCCCAAGATGGAGACACTCGTGGAGAGACTACCGGCTCACCTCTAATTGGTAGAGCAGTGATCATAGAAACATCTTTCAGTGTAGGTGCAAGCTCCCCAAAACGAAAGTGAAAGGTGTGGGTTTCAGGTCTCCACCGGTCAACGAGGGATGTCAAAAGGGATGGGTCCGAACGTACTTGGTCGTCGCATGATGTGAGCCTAGCAAAACCTTGTAGTCCATAAGCGTCAAGGTGAGCAAGGAAATGATTGTGTATTGGCCATGTTTTCTTTATGGTTCGAAGTCTGAAAGGCCGATAATCATGCTTAGTATTTGGTTTCAAAAATAGGTGGCAACGGTGCCCGGCGTCATGGGGCCCCTGCAAAAGCACTGGCACTTCACCCATAACCTGCACACAAACATACAAATATAAATTACGAGGAAGACAGAAATACAAATGCAAATCTAAATTAACTTAAAAAATACAAAGAGATACGATTTACATTAATTATCTGAAGTTAACATCAGGAGTACAATAATACAAAGAGAATGAATTTAAATTCAATATAAGTACACATAACGAGTAGAAATATAAATAGACATGGCGAGTACATATATATCAACATCATGCGTTGTTGTTGGCTCGATACGGGCAGTCTTTGCGTGAATGTCCAGGACACCTGCAAACGCGGCATCGCCTTGGTTCTCCCATCTGGCTATGGTCCATGTCATTGCGATGACGCCTAGACTGACGTCGTCCCTTTGCGGTTCTCATCAAGTCGGTGTTCGGAACCCATTTCGGCCCATCTGGCCACAACATTTTGTAGTTCATATCAATGCCCCAAGCCCAGAACTCACCGTTCCAAGTGTTGTACAAATTGTACATGTTAAAGTACGGCGATATGTATGGCTCGACGCTGATTTTTTGAACAGCAGCCGCCCGGAGCACATGACTGCAAGGGTAGCCCTCAAGCTTGGGCTTGTTACAAGTGCACTCACAGGAGGTTGAGCCAAGGGTGACAGCTTGCTTTTTTGATCCTCTGTGGTGACCCTTAACGTACTTGGCTCGCACATTGACCTCCCACTTATTCCTAAGTGCGTCCACTTTCCTGCAGCCATGACTTTGGGACTTCTTTGCTTTCTCGTCCAGATGTCTTTGCATCTTCTCGAACTATGGCTTGTTCAATTCAACTTGTGCTTTGGCGACGGTGACCCTGTCTGCAAAGTATGACAGGGTCCGGTTCCAAGTTTCTTCAATTAGGGCTGTGATAGGCAGTGCTCGCACCCCTTTAAGAACACCATTGTACACCTCTGACATGTTGCTGGTCATTATTCCATACCGAGCCCCGGTGTCGTGAGCCTGTGCCCACTTCTCCAAATGAGGGCAATTCTCGGTGATCCACTGGCTCAAATTTATGGCCGTCCTACGACCCCTCCGGTCTTCTCTCTGCGGCAAGGCCGCGCGGTCGATCTCACCATTGATACCTGCCCATATCGCATTCATTTTGGCTTCAGTTTTTTGCATGCACATCCTCTTGAATAACTTGAACCAATCCTTGTTTTCGAAGTTGGAGTAAAAGTTTGCTGCCAAATGCCTCATGCACCACCTTCCCTCTAGATCGGGCCAGCCCCACTCTTCTTCCGACGCCTTAATTATTTCAAGAGCGCTTAATAATCCAATGTTGCGATCAGAAATGATGCAAACACCTTTACGCTCTTTCACGACACCAATCTTCACGCAGCTCAGGAACCACAACCAGCTATCTTTGTTCTCGCTCTCGACCAATGCATATGCAATAGGAAGAAGCTGATTATTTGCATCCGCTGCAATCGCCACCAATAGTGTGCCCTTATACTTTCCAGTGAGAAAGGTACCATCAACAGATAATACCGGGCGACAGTGCCTGAAGGCTTGTATAGTCTGGGCAAATGCCCAGAATAAGCGGTCCAAGATTAGCTCACCCGGGTTCATTGGGTTTGGACGTTCTCTCCGCCAAACTTGAGTCTCCCTATTAGCACTTGCTATTTGATGAAGCATTCTAGGGGCATAAGAATATGCCTCCTCATAGGTACCATACAAGTTCTTGAATATATTTTCCTTCGCATGCCTAGCCTTGCTGTAGCTAACAGGGAATCCAATTAGATCCTCTGCATCTTTTTGCAGAGCCCTAACACTAATGTTGAGACTTCCCTGCACAATTGTTTCCATCGTCTGTGCCACAAATTTTGCTGTCACATTGCAGTGATCTGAAAGAGTCCCAGTTTGCTCACAGGTATGCTCCACTTTTTTTGTGATATGCCATGACTGACATACCCCAGGCTTCAGTCTAGCGAGAACTCTTCCGCGGCAACCTTTCGCGGTGTGGATGCATATGACCTTCAACTCTTTTTTATCAGACTGCTTCACTCTATGCTGGCGGTGGATGCCGATTGCATAGCTACCCATTGCCTGGTAAGCAGACTTCTTATCTGGGAAAACTTGCCCAACCTCCAGGCTTCCCGCTCCTAGGCCAGAAGCAGAGTGAAATTCGTTGGTGATGCTCATATCCTGTAAAAACCCAGGTTGCAGTGCCGCTGCGACCGCCCTCTGAGGAGGAACATCTTCTTCTCCGCTTGACTCCGAAGACGCAGAAGAATGATCATCATCATCTAGCGCCTCCGGCAATCCCTCCATGTGTTCGCTCATGTCAACGGCCGCCGACCAATATCCTATGTCATACACAGGCTGGCCGCCCGTCGGTTCCGATGGGCCGATGCTAGGGGCTGATGTGATGGCCAACTCGACCTCACCACCCCTGCTACTGCATCCGGCAACATCAGTGACTGAAATGAACTCCACATACACCATCGGCTGACCATACATTGAGTTATTGGGATTGCTTGCAAACCTCATGTACGACCCCCACGACCGATCACCTGTGACAGGCCGCAAACCCCAACGGGCAACTGTCCCATCATTTCCTCCGTCAACGACGAAGGCCTTCATTGTCATTTTTTTCCTGCATCACTGGGCCAAACACTGCTCGGATGCACCTTCTAACAGCTGCGTAACCCACGTTGACCATGTCTCTCACCACTACTGTAGTCGACTCACAGAAGGACACATCCACCCCGCATGGACCGTCGCGTAAGACATTCCCATAGTACACTACTAAATTTTCCATAGTACCTAACCAACATACATGTTTACATTTCAAATAATTAGTAACTGAACATTTAGTAACGATGACAACATTTACATATCTTATGACTAAAATAATAACCGTATTTTCGTTATAAATATTCGGTTTGTTTTTAGAATCATTTGCTTAGACTTTAAGGGGTTGTTTGGTTAACGGGTATTTAAAGATCTATTTTTCTCAAATTTGTCTATGAGCGTAACAAACTAAAACTCTGTTTGCTTTTCTCTAACTACCCCCAAAATATCCTAAAATAGTTCTCGTAACATGCAAAAACTTAGCTTCTGGAAAAACGACTTTTAGTAAAATATGGTTTTCTACATAATTTCCTTACAACAGGTTATGACAAAACTGAGGGTAAGTACTCGCTATCCAAACAACCACTAAACATAATATTACGATAATAACATTTAAATATCATATGAGTAAAATATCTAATTTCTTCCGGCATGATATAATGTTTTTCATATCATACGATAAAATTCATTTATTTACAAATAATAATATTTGCAGCGGCATGACAGTACATCAATATAAAAAATATTAACAAAATTACGGCGTCATTTTATACCTTAGGTCCAATATGGATGTGCTTGCAAATGCAATTAAGCGTCCAAATAGTTCGAATAAATATCCATCACCAGTAATATATGAACAGAGTCAACCTATTATCACATGAACATCAATATTACACACGGATTTTTCTTTCTGCTATCAAAAGTATGAAAATAGCACTTGCATGTATGTGGTCATCATCTCAAAAGGGATAGCGAAGATGGTAACACAATTTCTTCAATCACGTCATCTCCTCCTTGTTTGCTACTAAGATGAATTATTTTACCTAATTACATTTATCATTAAGTACATTACCACCTAATCTTAACATATAAAATTTAGATTATTGTGACATAACAAAGTAGACCTACGATTTCCTAACCATAGACTTATTAATAAACATACCACATGAAATATCATACCACATGCAATGAACAATTACAGTGTAATTTTTTCTTAATTACCGTATTAAGAGCTTCTCGCATGTCAATACAAATGTATGCAACTAACATTGATACAACATCTTCAACCTACTCTTATCAAAAAAATAGTTTAAATGTTGTATCCGTCGTTTGAATTTTTTCCGAACCTCTAAGCACTAACATCACATAGCTAATGACGAGCTAAATGACTAACTAATTACCACCGTGCATCACAAAAAAATCCATGTATTGCAAAGCTCATACCTTGATCTCCCCCTTCGTACTTCACTTAGCACGGCAAATCCTACTCCAGAAACTCCAAATGACTCCTCCAAGTGCTGAAATAATGCCTAAAACAACATAGAGTACACACTTAGGAACTAATCAAACAGAACAAAAACATCATGCATGCAAACAAAACCAACAAAAATGGATAGATCTTACCTTAATCTATCTTTTCTTCAACTTCACCATCTTCGAAAACCAACTCTAAATCGGCCAAAATCACGAGTGAAAGTAGCTACCAAGTATTTCCTTCTGTGTATTCTTGTAGACTTAGACTGAGTAGAGAGGCAGTGAAGGCAAGGAGAGATATTCGAGAGAGTGTATGCGCAGCCGCGGTTGTGCGTATATAAAGAGGGGGAGCACTGTATTGTCGGCAGAACGAGGTACACTCAGCTACCGCAGCCTCGGATTCCAGCATTGCGGTGTCTCATCACACGCAGCAACTACACCGCTCTCGGGTGTCGGCAAGAAGCGGAAATCACGCAGGCTGCGGGAATCAGATTCCAATTTACAAAGCATCTGCGGAAATCACGCGCTGCAGCGGGCCGTCCAAATTAGCGCCGTCAGGTCGCTGTCATAGAAATCAGCACCGTAGAAATCAGCGCCGTCAGGGGCTGTCGGGCCGCATGCGCGCTGCCGCCTCACCCGGTGGCGGCCGGGCCCGTGCCTCGCTTCCCGTGAAGATGCTGTTGTCGGCCTGGGCGCGGCATGGGCAGCAGTGGCCGCCTCAGCCAGTGGCGGCGTGGCCCACCTGGCCTCACCCGTTACGTTGCACTGTGTTGAATCTGTTATACCGCGCGCGGCCGCCTCTTGTCGTGGCGGCCGGGCCCGCCGCCTCCTGGTGTGGCGGCAGGTGACACGTGTCACCTGCCGCGCCTGCCGCCACTGGTGAGGGGGTCTTTTTTGACATTTTTATCCGTAGGTAGTCTTTTTTGTCAATAGCGTTCGGCAGGGGGTCCTTTTGGACAAAAAATCGACTGAATGTTGTCTCTCACCGGAACATTCCGTTTAAACAAGACACATGGACATCATACGTAGGGTTTGATCCTTGAGATTATGGTATAACTACTCTGGTAACTATCGAATCACGTGTTGGTTCTTTTTGTCGGTGAGGTTAACAACATCCTAGCGCAGACACTTTAAACAACAAGATGATAAATGTCGGCCGGCACAGGAATGGACGCGTGGCACTCGGGGCACAGGAGTAGGTTCCTCGGCACATTTTGTATTAACAACAGCCTAAGAGATGTTTAATGTCGGCCGGCACAGGGATGGGCGCGTGGCACTCGGGGCACCGGAGTAGGTTTCTCGGCACACACGTCGGTTTAATGAAGGTAGGCGGGTAGACGGATGACGTTTAAATGCAGAGAGAAGGCGTGCGTAGCGGGCGAGCAGCGCGGGGCGCTCTCGGCCGATGAGCCACTTTAATGTCAGTTTCAGTGAGCGGTCGCGTTCGCTCTGGGCCGGCATGAATGCGGGCAGCTGACATCGGGCGGGAATGTGTGCGTGCGCGGGAGAGGGTTTTTTGGTGGGGTAGTCAGAAGCAGGCGTGACAGTTGTCTGGACTCCCGCAAAGCCCCTCGGTTTGTTTCCATTTTGCGAGAAAATGCACGTCCGGACCAATCGGCAGATCGATATATTTTCACGTTGGATGGAAAACACGTTCGAGCCGCGCAGTCTGGATGGTTATGGGTAGTTTGAGAATTAGCATTGGAGATGCCCTAATGAAAATATACACATTTAACTACGGTAATGAGTTAATTGTGCTTGCTAGCCTCGGTAAGGTGAACTAGCAACTTGACTCACCACACTAAAAAACATACCAAAGCTGCAATCAATAAGCATGGGTGTAGTCTAGTGAAAAAAAACACCTCATGTAAAATGCAATATTAAAAAAAGTGAGTACACATTAGTGCAAAAACACAGTAGAAAAAAATGCCATCGAAACTAGTGTAGAATGTGCCTTCCACATTAGCGTAAGATAGTAGAGAAAACAACCAAAACACCGGAAGTGTTCAATAAACTACTAGTACTAAATACTCCCTCCGTCCCATAATATAAGAGTGTTTTTGACACTAGTGTAATCTCAAAAACACTCTTATTATGGGACGGAGGGAGTAGAACACATGCAACCGATACTAAAAGGGTCAATTACATTTTTGTCCACGTTGAGCTGTCTTGATAGCATCATTTCCGCCTGCTGGACCAATGTGGCGGACTTTAAGGGACATGCATCTCATTTTTGCGAGTAAATAGCATAAAACTACTAGTTTATAGGCTAGGGTTCCAAAAAACTACCATTTTTTATTTTTTTCTCAGAAAGCTACCAGTCGCGCGGTTCGCTGTTTCAAAAAACCCAAAACGCCCATGACTAGCGATTGGACCGTTTTTCTGACCGCCCGGACCCACATGTCAGGCCACCTGGCCGCGCGCGCTCACGGCGCGGCCATTGACGGCCGTTAGCCCGTGCGATCCGATCAGAACGAAAGGAGCTGGTCGGGCCGCACTCTCTCTCAGTCTCCCCCTCCTCTCCCCTCTCCCCCGCAGTGACCTAGGTTGGCGATGGCGGCGGCGCAGCCAAATGCCGTCGGCGGCGAGCTATTGAGCCAAGGCGTCACCGACCAGGAGGGCGGTGGACATCCAGAGGTGGCCCCAGAGCGAGGCAGCTCGAGCTTCCCGGCGCAGCGGTTGCAGCAGCCATCACCGCCCGCGGCTGAGGTCGATCCGGCGTGCTCAGATCCGGCAGTCCGCGCGGCTAGGGCAGTGGCGAAGTCCATCCATGCAGATCCAGAAGGCGGCCACACTTGGGCTTCATCCTTTGGTGGAGTGAGGTAAGAAATTTCTAGCACTTCATACCTTTAGTTCAAATTACAAATTTCTGGGTCCTTTAGTTCAATTTAGAACTAGGGTTAGTAATTGTTTGTTCTTGGCATGGTACATTGTTTTATTGGTTAAGTCAGTTCAGAAGAAAGTGCATTTGGTTAGTTCATTTGGTCAGTGCATTCACTGTAATTAGAAGAAAGTTCAGTAATGTTCAGTACATTTGGTCATTGTTTAAAGTTTTAGTGAGTTAAAAATTAATTGTTTGTCAATTTAATCCTACAGCTTAGATGATGAGATTTGAGACATGAGGCTACATTTTCAAGGAACAGATAACATGGAGAGAAAGTATTCAGTTTCTTCAGACATTAGTTATCTGACCATATTAGCATTGGCTGAGTTGGAGGGTTATGGAATGGATGCTTGTCTGACTTATGTAAAGGAAGAGGGAAAGGGCTTGGAGGGGTGGAGGTCCTGGATAGTGAGGAGGCATTAGAGGACATGCTTGACTGGTTTGTTGATAAGAAGATCCTGAACATCACTGTCAGAAAGCCTACTGATCCAAGCCTAGCAGATGTTAACATGGATCACATCATGCTTGAGGAGCAGATCCCCATTGATCATGTTGGTAACCTGTTGTTTATAGTGTTTCCCAACAAGGGGTCCTGTATCCACTCTCTAATGCAACTTTGGCAGCAGCAATCCCTAAGGAGCCCTATCTTAACACACAACAGAGTTGTAATTTCAACAAGGGGAAAATGTTGTGGAAGAAGAAGAAGATGTAGAAGTAGAACATGATGAAGATGAAGATGAAGATGAAGATGAGATGGACAAATCCTCTTTAGATTTTGAGTTTTTTAGGGGTGATTACAAAGGGCAGAATATATCATACAAGGCTTGGTGTAGGGGTGAAGATGAGGCAGGCACAAGGACAAGCCAGAAGACTAGGGGAGAGGAAGAACCTGCAGATCACTATTGTGGAGCAAACTCAGAACCTTCTGAGTTTTGGGAGGAAGACCAAATCCTTTCTGAACATGAAGAACCCTCAGTTGTACTAGAGAAAGGAGCAAAGAAGCTTAATCCTGTCAGAAATCCAGGCCCAACTAGCAAGTCACACAGTGAGCCTGAACACATCAAGTTTGAAGATTGGGTGCCTGAACCTGATGAATACTGCTTTCCAGATGATTTTAGTCTTAGTGATGAAGAAGAAGTTCTAAGGCTGCCTTCTGGTAGGAAGAGAAGGTTGAAGAAGAGGAAGGAGAGGAGGTGGTATGATCCATCAGTCCCTGATGCACATGAGCAGTTTGCATTGCATTTGTGCTTCCTAAATGTTGTGGAGTTCAGAGAAGCACTAAGAAATTTCCATGTCAGGACACTTAGGAATTTTGAGTATCACAAAAATGAACCAACTAGGGTTATTGCTTGGTGCTCTGATAGAAAGCAAGGTTGTCAGTTTTATATAGTGGCCTCTAGAATAGCAAATGAGTCTACTTTCAGCATCAAGAAGATGAATTTGGACCACACTTGTGGAGCAAGTGGAGAGAGCACCAAAGTTACAGTAAACTGGGTTGCCAAGGTTTGTGAGGATACCATTAGATCAAACCCTGGAGCTGGTGTTGAGACAATTATGTCATACACAAAGAAAACATTTGGTGTTCATGTGCCTAAAAGCTTGGCATATAGGGCAAGGAGGCAAGCAGTTGAAGTTGTGCAAGGAGATCACAGACTCCAATATCACAGACTAAGGGACTATCTACAGTGTGTGTTAGATACTAATCCAGACAGTAGATGCATAGTGACAACCAAAGATGACCTAGAAAATCCAGCTCCTACCCCTAGGTTCAACTACATGTTCTACTGCCTTTTTGCATGCAAAGAGGGCTTTCTCAATGGATGCAGGCCATTTATAGGTACCTGATCCTTACACATATATCTAAGATGGTTGCATTCATGTTATTTACAACTAATGTGATCATATTTTCAGGTTTAGATGGTTGCTTCATCAAGCTCAGCACTGGACAGCAAATATTGGCAGCTACTGGCAGGGATGGGAACAACAACATCTTCCCCATTGCATTTGGTGTTGTTGACAAGGAAGACACAGACAACTGGACATGGTTTCTCACACAGCTGAGAATTGTTATTGGAAGTGGGAACAAGTTTGGCAAGTACACAATTATGCCTGACAGGCAAAAGGTATGTTGAATACAATCAATGATGTATTCCCTGACTATCATACTTATCCATCATTCTAAGCCATCATTAATTCATAATTAACAGGGATTGTTGAATGCAATCAATGATGTATTCCCTGACTCCCCACAGAGGTTCTGTCTTAGACATATATATGCCAACTTTCAATCTGGTGGTTTTAGAGGGGAGGAACTCAAGAAACACTTAGATCAGGCTGCCTATTCCTTCACTAAGAGTGGTCATGAAAAAGGGATGGAAAATTTGAAGAAAGAAAGTTTTGAAGCTTGGCAGTGGTTGTTACAGATACCAGACCATACATGGGCAAGATATAAAATGGATACTGTTTGCAAAACTGACCTGGTTGTTAACAACCTCAGTGAAGTCTTCAACAGAATGATATTGGATGTTAGGAACAAGCCAATCAGGACTATGCTAGAGGGCATAAGAACAAAGTTGATGATCAAGTTTCAGAAAACCAGAGAGAAAACAGAGTCATGTAGATGGGAGATTACACCAACCTACTCAGAAATTTTAGAAGAAGGCAAGAAGTGGGCTAAGTATTGTGATGCATACATGGCAGGTCCAGGCATCTGGCAGGTGACTAGTAGATCTGAGAACACATATTGTGTTAACTTGAACAACCATACATGTGACTGTAGGAGGTGGGACATGACTGTTGTGCCTTGCAGTCATTCCATTGCTGCAATGTAGAAAGTGAAGCTACATCCTGAAGACTTTGTCAATGACTTCTTCAGAAAGCCCATGTACTGTGAAACATACAAGCATATAATTTTCCTAGTTTCAGATGAGGATGAACAAGCACCAGGTCATTTGAGGCCATGTCTCATTTCATTGTCTCTTTTCATTGTTCATTTTCTTACAATGTTTCTTAATTGTGTAGGAAAATAGAGCAAATTACTCTCAAGCTGGTTCTTCTATGGCTACAAATGCTCAGAGGCCTCCAAGAGTACATGCTGCTACTACACCTGAAGCAAGACCAGCTATAGCAAGAGCTACACCTTCTGCACCTTCACCAGCTCCAGTTGCTAATTCTAGGCCTAGGGCAAGAAAAAGGGCTGCTTCAACTATTCCAGCAGCTACAGCACAAGCACAACCAGCTAAGAGGAGCAGGACTAACACTTCTTCTCCTGCTAAGAACACCAGATCATCTACATCTTCTCCAGCAAAGAACACCAGATCTTCAAGTGTCCAGAGAAGAACTTTCATTGCACCAAGGCAACCAAATTCAACTGTTGTCCAGGAGGGGTCAAAGAGGATCAGGAAGCCAAGTGGGAGGCTGAAAGACTATTTTTATGCAAGTGGTAACTAGCTCTTGGATTTGGGTAACTTGAGTTCATTTGGCATGGTTCTGTTTGTTGAACTACCATGGTTTGTAACTTGAGCTCTTGGATGGATTTGGGTCTACTATGGTCTGTAATAACTACTATGGTTTGTAACTTTATTTTGTTTCAGAGATACTCAGTCAGTTGAACTACCATGGTTTGTAATAACTACTGTGCAGTTTGTTCATTCAGACAAAGATTCCTTTGTTGAATCAGTCAGTACATTTCAGTGAGTGTATCTTCTGTCAGTGAATTCAGTTAGTACATTTCATTGAAAGTAGCATAAATTCATTGAGAGTAGCATAAATACATAGATACATTGGTTCAGAGTAGCATCAAACACCACTTATTACATAGAATAGATCTTACATAGTACACCAACATAGAAAAATAGATAGATAGGTATATAGATGGATGAGATGAGATTGACATATCAGTCATATCGCTCGAAGAAACGGACCCACTTGGCCCTAGTTGCTGGATGAGGAGCCATGACTGCCCTCATCCTTGCCCACCTAATGATCTCCATGAATGACCTTCCCCTGCCACCAGTGAAAACCAGCTCCAGTTCTTCGTCATTGCACTTCTCCAGTACCTTGTCGGAGAGTCGGCGGTTGAACTCCTCTTGCTGCTCATCCTGGGCCGCCTCTAGTGCCCTCTGCCTGCGCCTCCTCCTCCTCTGTGCTGCTGCTGCTGTCCTAACATCCACAGCCTCCCCCTCCTCCTCTGTGACATCTCCCATGTCAGGATCCATCTGTAGGGTTTCTTTTGGGTGGCGGCTGGTGGAGTGACTGGGAAAGGGTGGGGGTGGGGAGGGGTTTATATTGACAGATGGATGGGGTTGGGTTTAGTAGGCCTAGGGTTGCATTTGGTCAGAGAATAGTGGGCCACTAAGCCCAATTACTCACAGAAATAATATATGTAGGCTAGCATATAACATCTAAAAGATAGAAGATCAAGTTGAACACTTAATAGCATACAAGATCCATTTTCACAACTTAGTAGCATAAGAGATCCATTTTCCACTACATAATAGCATAGGAGATCCATTACAACACTTAATAGCATAGGTGATCCATTACAACTTAACAACATAGTAAATAAGGTTCTTACACTAGGTTAAACTTCACATTCCCCCAAAATGTACACCCATAATCACTTGCAGTCATGCCAGGCCACATCCTTATATAAAGGCCTTTGGATGTACTTACTTCACCAACATATCAAAGCCACTTCAAGACTCAAGGATGGCCTTGATTTGCTCTAACTTCTCCTTGCTGCCATACCCTTCTTTCAGCAGCTCAGCAACAACAAGCTCAAGCTTTGCCTTCTCCTTCTTAAGAACATCTCTATCAACTTGAACATCCTTCATAGCCTTCCTGGTGTTCTTAATGATATCAGCTTGGCTCTGCAAAATGCACCTCTGTTCTTTTGCAAGTTTGAGCTTTTCCATCTGCACCTCCAACATAGCTTTCTCCTCTAGCTCCTTCTTCTTCTTCTCAAGTTCTTCCTCCTCCACTTGTTCTGGTGCACCTTCTTGTCCACCCTACCATCATGCCAATCAAACATCTTGGATACATCATCAACAAGCTTGGTGTACTCAATGCAAAGCTTGTCATTTTCAGTCCTAAGCTTGGCCAACTCCCTTTCATGTTCACTCTTAAGCCTGGTCAACTCCTTCTCAAACTTCTCCTTGTCCTGTACCCTTCCAAAGTTCTGCTCATGGAACATCTCCCATAGCTTGCACAAACATCTCTGAAGAACAGTCGGCCAAGGCCCATCAACCCACTCTACAACACCACAATTCACACCATTTTCCTGCATTTATAAATGTGATAAGTTATTACAAATGGACTAGGAGCTTATTTCAGTTCCATGATTAACTTGTATATACTTGATAATTTCTAACAATGAATAACATAAATGAGATATGATAAGTTATTATAATGCCATGATTAAGTTTCCAAAGTAACAAAAATACATAGCAGAAAAATGTTTATTGGCATCATATCAAACAAAGTGTTGCATCATATCAATCATCAGTGACCATACATAGCAGAAAAGTTTATTGCCATCTAACCTGGACTGGGCAGCCATAGAAACGCCTTCCTGTTAAAGGCCCTTCAAAAGCAACACGCTTAATATGCCTCATTTGATGCAGAATGCACTTGGGATGAGCAAGCTCAAGTTGGCCACAGAAAAGGAGCTCCACAGTGGTGTCTGGTTCCTCCAGCAACCAAAATAACCAGCAAACACTAGTTTCAATCTGCACTCAACACCAGAATATACTTGCACGCTTCATTAAACATGAACACTAAAAAAATCCCCAACTCAACATGAACCCTAACACTGTACTGAGATGAACCCTAGCTTACATCAATCCTACAATCAAACCCCAGCCTCACTATTGAACAAGAATCCTACAACAGCAACACTACACTTAGCAAGATCCATGGCGGTAGCCTAGGCCTACTAGCACCTAACCCTAACCCTAGGTGGCAAAGAACTTACCATAAGTCCCATGTCCATGCTGACGACCTCGCACTCCTCCTCCGAGCTAGTTTCCTCGTCGTTCCAGGAAGGCATGGTGGCGAGGAGGTCAACGGCGAGCCACCTCAAAGACGGCGAGCGGCGGCGAGCTCGTACTGGAGCAGGGGAGTGAGAGCAGGGGAGTGAGCGAGCAGGGAGAGAGTGAGTGAGCAGGAGCGCCCGACCGACCGAGGGGGTTTATTTACCCCAGTTCCGACCGGGCCGCACGGGCTAACGGCCGTCAACGGCCGCGCCGTGAGCGCGCGTGGCCAGGTGGCCTGACATGTGGGTCCGGGCGGTCAGAAAAATGGTTCAATCGCTAGTCACGGGCGTTTTGGGTTTTTTGAAACAGCGAACCGCGCGACTAGTAGCTTTCTGAGAAAAATTAAAAAGTGATAGTTTTTTGGAACCCTAGCATGTAAACTAGTAGTTTTATGCTATTTACTCCATTTTTGCACACCCTGTGTTTCTATTCTAGTCTTCTCCCCATTAACCGTAGTGCGCAGCGATGCCACTAACACTAGATCAGGAATGATGTCAAAAGAGAAAGAAAGCACTAGATCAGGGACACAACGGGCCAGGAGCGTTCTCCGTCCAATACATGGTGGGCACCTCCGCACCAACACCAAGTTTTGCCGACTCACGTGGGGGCGGCCACGCTACTACTACGATCACGAAAGCTCAAAATCATCAAGCCAAGATGATAATCACTTTTGTCACCGCCGTTTGCCCATGAAGCACATTTCTGCAAAGTCTCAACGTCGTCTCCTTGTTTTATTTGTCCTGGCGAACATTACTTTTAGCCTTTTCTAGATACGTAGTGGTCCTCAATCGTAATCACTAGCGTCCTCATGCCTCTGAAATGCACTACCAAGCACAAAAGCCAATCATATGCAATGCTGACGAGGAACCTCCTTTCCGTGAAGAGAATAATCTCATCAATCCTCTCAGGAAATCCTGGATCCACACTATGGATTCTAGTGAAGAAACACTTTATTCCCTGCCCTTACTTACATTATCAAGGGTAGTACTGCGCCTCTACTCATCCTAACATTTTTATTTTTCCGTATCCAAATTGTTTTTACCAAAGCGGATCGCCTATTTCCAGATGTTTCTGTGAAGAATTGCACATGCCAGTGAAGCACCATTTTAGCAACCAATTCCTCGTTGGTTCCTTATCCCCATGCACATCTCCCTGGCTAATTTCCTGAGAAAATTGTGCATCTTGTCTTGTGTGTCTCATGTTGCCAAGTCTAAAGGTAGGGAAGAACTGAAAACCCTGTCCTTTGCCTTCAAAGCCTACCAAAGCAACAATGCAGTATGATCACTGAGAAGCCAACATAACAAAACTCACAAAACAATATGACCGCACGCTTACTTCTTTGTCCCAGTTGGTTCGCAGGGTGATGGACAGGAGCAACACTGTCTGCACGACAAGTCCACAGGTTAATCCGAACCACAGCCCCTAACAGTTCATGACGACATTTTTCAGAGGTTTCCTCAAGTCAAATGAGGAATATAGGTCAACTTAGAGCTTTTTGTATAATAACATAAGTAAAATAAGTACCATTCCACCAAGGTGGTACACAAAGGCAAAATATAAAGCCGCGGGGATGCCGACAAGGTAGTACGCGCTGAGATTGACATACGCGCCAATCTTCTGGAAGCCACAGCCCCTAACGATACCTGAAAAACGCCGATCACAGATATTGTTCATCCTATATCTATATGCAGGCTCCTTATAATTTCCAAATTTATTTTCTCTGAAGCACCTACACTGCACTTACCTGAAAGGACACACTGCAGGTCATCAAACAAGAATGTCACGGCAAGAATTGGCATCATTCTGGCAATGTATTCCACCACTTCCTTTTCGTTGCTGTATGCGTACCCCCATAAATTGCGCACCAGAATGATAGCAAGACCGACCGATACGCTCGATACAAGACCCAGAACCATGATCACATGGGTCGCTAGACGGGCAGCATCAGGTCGCCCAGCACCAAGCTCGTTTGATACACGGGTGCTACAGAGGCAAGATAATAATGAATATCAGGTTTTCCGTATGGTAAGATAGATAATACTCCCTCTGTAAACAAATGTAAGCCGTTTTCGGTCACTACTTCAGTGATCTCAAATGTCTTATATTTCTTTACGGAAGGAGTATCATTGAAGTACTCTATATGATCAAAAATCAGGTTTATGAATTCAAGTTGTTCAGTCTGACCTTATAGCTGCACCAAGCCCAGATGGGATTCTGAATACTAATGAAAGAGTATTTAAACTGCAGCAAGTTGAGCTGTTACTATCAGAGAAGGCGAAGGCGATCCAGATGTGAAATAAGCCATGCATATGACACCTCACCTGATAGACAACACCGACGCCTCGAGCTTAGGATTTGGAAGAAATCCAGAAAAAAGTACAAGCAGCTCAAATGACCACCACTCCAAACTGTGTAAAATAAATGTAGGATGGAATTCAATTGGAGATGGACGACGGAAAATTATACCTGCAATTAGAGAAGGATAAACTCAAACTCACCAAACCATGAGAGCAGATGGAACGGCAAGCCTCAAAAAGCTAAGGATGTCGCGAAACGCCTCCATTGACAACCCTGTCCAAGTCCTCTTACAGGATGGAGAGAGCCTGATGTAGAGAGCCAGGATGAGCAGATTGGTCAGGTAAGAGATTGTATTGGCCAAGGCAGCACCCTTGTTGCCCAGGCCAAGCTTGTAAACCAGCAACCAGCACACCAAGATATGGTTCAGTGCTGTGACACCTGAGCTCAGCATCACCGGGAGGACGATGTTCTGCGTTTGTAGGAACCGGACATGGCACTGCAGCGGGCCGTAGACGAACAGCGCTGGGATCATCCAACGGATGTAGCTCCCTGCTCCCATGGCAATCTCAGGGTCCTGGCCGAAGAAGAGGAGGATCTGCCCAGTGTATGCCCATATCACAGCAACCATGACGCTCAGAGGAGTGAGCACAAGGATTGCCCTCTGCTTGTAGATGCCAAGAAGATGGTACTGCTTTGCTCCGAAGGCTTGCCCACACAGTGTGTCCAAGCTGCTGGACATGCCGGCCTCAAATGATCATGAACAAAGAAAGCTGATGTTAGTTGTTCAGGAGGTCCAACATATGTAAGAGACAAAGTCGACATAATATATATATACCAACAAGCTGAAGCCGGTGACACCGGCGAAGGAGGTGGCGATGGAGGCACTCGAGAGATCGAGCTCACCGAGGTGACCGACAAACATGACTGATATCATCTGGACGACGTTCTGCAGGAGGCTTCCGACGACGAGAGGCCCGGCAAGGTACAGCTGCTTCTTGACCTCAATCACTAGGAGGCTCTCTCCTGGCCCTCCTGTCTTCTCACTCTTGCCTCCAACAAGGGGCTCCTCCATGTTTGGCAGCATGCTTGGAACTTCACACTCTACTTCTGAACAAGGAAGGTGTTCACAAGTGAAATGAAGGGATATTTAACACGAACGTGGAAGAAGATACCGATGGATTTCACCAATATTATATAGCCAAATTCCGACAGGAAATCGAGAGGAAACAGAGGGCATTAGCTTGGCAGCCAAGTTCAGCATGTGTCAACAAGAAAATTTGAGCATGATTGAGACGATTCAGAGTACAGAAGTCAAGTGGACTAAAACTCCATGGGAGACTAAGGAGGCAGCTTGGCAACAAGGTTCAACACAACTGAGAGAATAACTATCCGGCAATCTGCAGTGGATGGGATAATAAAGAATACATGCTCGACCACAACAAGATTGCCATTTCTATCCCTTCTTGAGTGCACTTAGATCTGCAATACTAATCAGAGGAATATAGTACCAAGGTAGTAATAATGAAATCAAACATGGATTCCCTTTGCCCACTCGTTGTCACTGTCACACCTTTTGAACATATCATCAATAATGTAAACAGTTTAAGGCCAATCGTTTCTAAGCGCGCATATCTTAAAATTTATTCCTTTTTTGTTCTGTTGTGTCTGACCACTCACGTGCTACCACCTACAGAGTAATTTGAAACGGAGGGAGTACATATAAACGGAAGGGCATTTTCCAAGATCCAGGGCCACTAGCGAATCAACTGACGACTCCTGTGATTAGGAACCGCAAAAGTAAAAATTCAGAATGGCTTCTTGAATCCATCCAAGAAAATTCAAGACATCCCTCCTCTACGCGCAAAACAGAACCTCCTAAGATGTACTTCAAAATGAGGCAAGAGCAAACTCTGTCGCTCTTAGATGCTACAACCAAAGCACGGAGTCAAATTCCAGAGAAGTGGCGAACCTCTCCAATGGAGCAATACCGATAAAAGGCGAGAAAGGGGATAAGAACAGCACCGCAGGCAGGTAGAGGGCGTGTTGAAGATTCCGCGGAGAGGGAGAGCACCGCGGGGGCTAGACGTCGGCGGCCCGGGTGGCCACGGCGAGGAAGCGGCAGAACAAGTCCTCCTCACACAAGGGCGATGGGGCCGCGAGCAGGGCGGCTATAGAGAAAATGAGTGATGCATGTCACACTCTCACACCACATATAGTTCTTTTAAAAAGAAGGTTGAACCCGATCCGCATCAAGCGATGCACACAACCATATTATTATATTATTCAATAATGCCCTATGGAATAATAGGGTAGAGCCGAATGATCCGTCGGAGTGAGTGTTGCCGTCGGTACCGACTAAGGCTTGTCTGCCTGTGACGGACGGCGCCCCGAGACAAAAGATATTTGGAACCGGCGCCATGTTGATGGTGCCCGCTACGACGGCGACGGGCGACGCCCCGAGACAGGAGGTCTTGGAGACGGTTGCCGAGCAGGCAGAGGGCCCGAGACCAGAGGTCTCCGAGAGGCCAGTTGGGTCTGCCCGGCGCCTCTCCGGTGTCGAGGGGAGGGGGAGTTGCGGGCAGGAGGCCCTTGACCCCCTTGCCCCCTCTCTCTCTTCGCCGTTCGGAGCCTAGGCAGGCTCCGCCTTCACCGACACATGCTAACGTGCGCTTGGTTGCGGCACCGAAGGAGAGGATGGACGTGCCGGTAGGAGGAGTCTTGTCACCCTCACTTCCCACGTCGGCACTTGTCGGACCTGATGGATGCACGACAAGGGACCTGATACGTCCATTTTGCATCATGTTTTTATATTGATATTTATTGCATTATGGGCAGTTATTACATATTATGGTACAATACTTATGCCTTTTCTCTCTTAATTTACAAGATTTACATGAAGAGGGAGAATGCCGGCAGCTGGAATTCTAAACCGGAAAGGAGAAAATCTGAGAGACCTATTCTGCACAATTCCAAAAGTCCTGAAAAATTACGGAGAATTATTTTGGAATATATAAAAATTATTGGGCAGAGAAACTACCAGAGGGGGCCCACCAGGTGGCCACAAGCCTGGGGGCGCGCCCTGCCACGCTTGTGGGCCCCGATGTCTACTACACAACCTTCATCTTGTAGACTTTGTTGGGCCTCCAAGTGCAGAGATTTGTAGGACAGTAGCAAATTTGCTCAAGTGGATGATCTAAGGTTTATCAATCCGTAGGAGGCGTAGGATGAAGATGGTCTCTCTCAAGCAACCTGCAACCAAATAACAAAGAGTCTCTTGTGTCCCCAACACACCCAATACAATGGTAAATTGTATAGGTGCACTAGTTCGGCGAAGAGATGGTGATACAAGTGCAATATGGATGGTAGATATAGGTTTTTGTAATCTGAAAATATAAAAACAGCAAGGTAGCAAGTGGTAAAAGTGAGCGTAAACGGTATTACAATGCGTTGAAACAAGGCCTAGGGTTCATACTTTCACTAGTGCAAGTCCTCTCAACAATAATAACATAATTGGATCACATAACTATCCTTCAACATGCAACAAAGAGTCACTCCAAAGTCAGTAATGGCCGAGAACAAACGAAAAAATTATGGTAGGGTACGAAACCACCTCAAAGTTATTCTTTCTGATCAATCTATTCAAGAGTCCGTAGTAAAATAACATGAAGATATTCTTTTCGTTCAATCTATCCTAGAGTTCGTACTAGAATAACACCTTAAGACACAAATCAACCAAAATCCTAATGTCACCTAGATACTCCAATGTCACCTCAAGTATCCGCGGGTATGATTATACGGTATGCATCACACAATCTCATATTCATCTATTCAACCAGCACAAAGAACTTCAAAGAGTGCCCCAAAGTTTCTACCGGAGAGTCAAGATGAAAACGTGTGCCAACCCCTATGCATAGGTTCATGGGCGGAACCTGCAAGTTGATCACCAAAACATACATCAAGTGGATCAATAGAATACCCCATTGTCACCACGGGTATCCCACGCAAGACATACATCAAGTGTTCTCAAATCCTTAAAGACTCAATCCGATAAGATAACTTCAAAGGGAAAACTCAATCCATTACAAGAGAGTAGAGGGGGAGAAACATCATAAGATCCAACTATAATAGCAAAGCTCGCGATACATCAAGATCGTACCACCTCAAGAACACGAGAGAGAGAGAGAGAGAGAGAGATCAAACACATAGCTACTGGTACATACCCTCAGCCCCGAGGGAGAACTACTCCCTTCTCATCATGGAGAGCGCCGGGATGATGAATATGGCCACCGGAGAGGGATTCCCCCCTCCGGCAGGGTGCCGGAACGGGTCTAGATTGGTTTTCGGTGGCTACGGAGGCTTCTGGCGGCGGAACTCCTGATCTATTGTGTTTTCCGAAGTTTTTAGGGTAAATGTGTATATATGGGAGGAAGAAGTATGTCGGTGGACCTCCGGGCTGTCCATGAGGCAAGGGGGCGCGGCCCCACCCTCATGGGCAGCCCGGGACTCTTCTGGTCCAACTCCAATACTCTGTGGGCTTCTTCTGGTCCAAAAATAAGTTCCGTGAAGTTTCAGATCAATTGGACTCCGTTTGATTTTCCTTTTCTGTGATACTCTAAAACAAGGAAAACACAGAAACTGGCACTCGGCTCTGGGTTAATAGGTTAGTCCCAAAAATAATATAAAAGTGCATAATAAAGCCCATAAACATCCAAAACAGATAATATAATAGCATGAAACAATAAAAAATTATTGATATGTTGGAGACGTATCAGCATCCCCAAGCTTAATTCCTGCTCGTCCTCGAGTAGGTAAATGATAAAAATAGAATTTTTGATGTGGAATGCTACCTAACATATTTCTCTAAGTAATCTTCTTTATTGTGGCAAGAATATTCAGATCCATAAGATTCAAGACAAAAGTTTAATATTGACATAAAAATAATAATACTTCAAGCATACTAACAAAGCAATTATGTCTTCTCAAAATAACATGGCCAAAGAAAGCTATCCCTACAAAATCATATAGTCTGCCTATGCTCTATCTTCACCATACAAAATATTTAAATCATGCACAACCCCGATGACAAGCCAAGCAATTGTTTCATACTTTTGATGTTCTCAAACTTTTTCAATCTTCACGCAATACATGAGAGTGAGCCATGGATATAGCACTATAGGTGGAATAGAATGGTGGTTGTGGAGAAGACAAAAAGGAGAAGATAGTCTCACATCAACTAGGCGTATCAACGGGCTATGGAGATGCCCATCAATAGATATCAATGTGAGTGAGTAGGGATTGCCATGCAACGGATGCACTAGATCTATAAATGTATGAAAGCTCAACAAAAGAAACTAGTGGCTATGCATCCAACTCGCTTGCTCACGAAAACCTAGGGCATTTTGAGGAAGCCCATCATTGGAATATACAAGCCAAGTTCTATAATGAAAGATTCCCACTAGTATATGAAAGTGACAACATAGGAGACTCTCTATCATGAAGATCATGGTGCTACTTTGAAGCACAAGTGTGGTAAAAGGATAGTAGTGTTGCCCCTTCTCTCTTTTTCTCTCATTTTTTTTATTTTTTAATATTTTTTTATTTGGGCCTTCTCTTTTTTATGGCCTATTTTTTTATTTGGGCTTCTTTGGCCTCTTTTTTTGTCCGGAGTCTCATCCTGACTTGTGTGGAAATCATAGTCTCCATCATCCTTTCTTACTGGGACAATGCTCTAATAATGATGATCATCACACTTTTATTTTCTTACAACTCAAGAATTACAACTCGATACTTAGGACAAGATATGACTCTATATGAATGCCTCCGGCGGTGTACCAGGATGTGCAATGACTCATGAGTGACATGTATGAAAGAATTATGAATGGTGGCTTTGCCACAAATACGATGTCAACTACATGATCATGCAAGCAGTATGACAATGATGGAGCGTGTCATAATAAGCGAAACGGTGGAAAGTTGCCTGGCAATATATCTCGGAATGGCTATGTAAACACCATAATAGGTAGGTATGGTGGCTGTTTTGAGGAAGGTATATGATGGGTTTATGGTACCGATGAAAGTTGCGCGGTACTAGAGATGCTAGCAATGGTGGAAGGGTGAGAGTGCGTATAATCCATGGACTCAACATTAGTCATAAAGAACTCACATACTTATTGCAAAAATCTATTAGTTATCGAAACAAAGTACTACGCACATGCTCCTAGGGGATAGATTGGTAGGAAAAGACCATCGCTTGTCCCCGACCGCCACTCATAAGGAAGACAATCAATAAATAAATCATGCTCTGACTTCTTCACATAATGGTTCACCATACGTGCATGCTACGGGAATCACAAACTTCAACACAAGTATTTCTCAAATTCACAACTACTCAACTAGCATGACTCTAATATCACCATCTCCATATCTCAAAACAATTATCAAGTATCAAACTTCTCATAGTATTCAATGCACTTTATATGAAAGTTTTTATTATATCCCTCTTGGATGCCCATCATATTAGGACTAAATTCATAACCAAAGCAAATTACCATGCTGCTTAGGACTCTCAAAATAATATAAGTGAATCACGAGAGTTCATCTATTTCTTCAAAATAAAACCACCACCGTGCTCTAAAAGATATAAGTGAAGCACTTGGGCAACAACAAACTACTCCGAAAGATATAAGTGAAGATCAATGAGTAGTCGAATAATTATGAAACTATGTGAAGACTATCTAAAATTTAATAATTTCAGATCTTGATATTTTATTCAAACAGCAAGCAAAACAAAAGAAAAGAAAATGACGCTTCAAGCAAAACACATATCATGTGACGAAAAAAATATAGCTCCAATAAAGTTACCGATGAACGAAGACGAAAGAGGGGATGCCTTCCGGGGCATCCCCAAGCTTAGGCTTTTGGTTGTCCTTGAATATTACCTTGGGGTGCCTTGGGCATCCCCAAGCTTAGCCTCTTGCCACTCCTTATTCCATAGTCCATCGAATCCTTACCCAAAACTTGAAAACTTCACAACACAAAACTTAACAGAAAACTCGTAAGCTCCATTAGTATAAGAAAATAAATCACCACTTAGGTACTGTTTTGTGACGCCCCCGATTCAATCGTACACTAATCAAACACGCAAACGTGTACGATCAAGATCGGGGACTCACGGGAAGATATCACAACACAACTCTACAAATAAAATAAGTCATACAAGCATCATATTACAAGCCAGGGGCCTCGAAGGCTCGAATACAAGAGCTCGATCTTAGACGAGTCAGCGAAAGCAACAATATCTGAGTTCAGACATAAGTTAAACAACTTTGCCTTAAGAAGGCTAGCACAAAAGTAGGAATGATCGAAAAGGCGAGGCCTCCTGCCTGGGACCTCCTAACTACTCCTCGAAGTCAAACTCCACGTAGAATCATCCTCGGGATCCTCTGGCTCCTGGACTCCATCATCTAGTTGCAACAACCGGGTACAGAAGGGGGAAAAGGGGGAGCAAAGCAACCGTGAGTACTCATCCAAAGTACTCGCAAGCAAGGAGCTACACTACATATGTATGCATTGGTATCAAATGGAAAAAGGGTATCATGTGTGGACTGAACTGCAGAATGCTGGAATAAGAGGGGGATAGCTAGTCCTTTCGAAGACTACGCTTCTGGTAACCTCCATCTTGCAGCAGAAGAATAGAGTAGATGGTAAGTTCACCAAGTAACATCACATAGCATAATCCTAACCGATGATCCTCCCCTCATTGCCCTGTTAGAGAGCGATCACCGGTTCTATCTGGCACTTGGAAGGGTGTGTTTTATTAAGTATCCGGTTCTAGTTGTCATAAGGTCAAGGTACAACTCCAAGTCGTCCTGTTATCGAAGATCACGGCTATTCGAATAGATTAACTTCCCTGAAGGGGTGCACCACATAACCCAACACGCTCGATCCCATTTGGCCGGACACACTTTCCTGGGTCATGCCCGGCCTCGGAAGATCAACACATCGCAGCCCTACCTAGGCACAACAGAGAGGTCAGCACGCTGGTCTAAATCCTATGGCGCAGGGGTCTGGGCCCATTGCACACCTGCACGTTGCGTACGCGGCCGGTGAGCAGACCTAGCAACCTCCATTACAAAGGAAGTTGCGTTACGCGGTCCAACCTGGCGCGCGCCGCTCGGTCGCTGACGTCACGAAGGCTTCGGCTGATACCACGACGTCGAGTGCCCATAACTGTCCCCGCGTAGATGGTTAGTGCGTATAGGCCAGTAGCCAGACTCAGATCAAATACCAAGATCTCGTTAAGCGTGTTAAGTATCCGCAAACGCCAACCAGGGCCAAGCCCACCTCTCTCCTAGGTGGTCTCAACTTGCCCTGCCGCTCTGCCTCAAAGTAACAGTCGGGGGCCATCGGGAACTCAGGCCCACCACTACCTGTATGGAGCCACCTGCCCCTTCAGCCCCCATCTCCAAACAGTATCACCGGTAATGTAACAGTGTAAAGTATATAGTATATGCCCGTGATCACCTCCCGAGGTGATCACGGCCCAGTAGTATAGCATGGCAGACGGACAAGAGTGTAGGGCCACCGATGATAATCTAGCATCCTATACTAAGCATTTAGGATTGCAGGTAAGGTATCAATAGTTGTAGCAACAATGACAGGCTATGCATCAGGATAGGATTAACGGAAAGCGGTAACATGCTACACTACTCTAATGCAAGTAGTATAGAGAAGAGTAGGCAATATCTGGTGATCAAAGGGGGGGCTTGCCTGGTTGCTCTGGCAAGAGAGAGGGGTCGTCAACTCCGTAGTCGTACTGGGTAGCAGCGGCGTCGGGGTCTACCGGAAAAGTAACGGAGGGGGAACACAATAAATAATAGAGCAATCAAAACATAACATGACAACATGATGCTAGAGGTGATTCTAATGCAGGGATAGGTGATACCAGCGAAGGGGGGAAACATCCGGGGAAGTATCCCCGGTGTTTCACGTTTTCGGACCGGTGAACCGGAGGGGAAATTTGCATGTTCGCTATGCTAGGGATGCGTGGCGGACGAACAGGCTGCGTATCTGGGTTCGTCTCGTCGTTCTGAGCAACTTTCATGTAGAAAGTATTTTCATCCGAGCTACGGATTATTTTATATTATTTTTTAAAGATTTTAAATCATTTTCTAGAAATTAGCATAATTAAATTAATTTAGAAATTGCAATTATGATGTCAGCGTGACGACAGCATGATGTCAGCGTGACATCAGCATGATGTCAGCAGGACCAAAGGTTGACTGGGTCAAACTTGGCAGGCGGGACCCGTTCGTCATTGACTGCCTATCTAACTAACAGTTTAGTTAGATTAGTTAGCTAATTAGATTATTCTAACACTGGTTAATTAAGTTAAATTAATTAATTCGTTAATTATTTAATTAATCTTTTTAATCCTTCTAAAAAATCGTTTTGGGGCTGGGCCCATCCGGTCAGTGGCCCAGGGCCATTGCGGGTGTGCGGGCGCCAGTGGCGCGGTTACGGGCGCACCCATGCGGGGCCGAACCCGACCGGGGAGGCGAGGCGAGGCGAGGCCACCAAGGCGCGGTGGGCGTGGCGCGACAGCGCTAGCGGTGAGCGGGAAGGGGAGAGCCCGGGGTGGGCGCCGGAGTTGGCCGTCGGCGCGTCGATGGCCCGCGGGGCCAGAGGCAGAGGCGGGGTACATGCAGCGGCAGGCTGCAAGAGGACGAGCACGCGCGGGTGGGGCACCGCGGGGTTGGCCGGGTGCGGCTGTCCGCGGGCGCCGACGGGCGGCGGAGGCAGCAGGGGAGGCTGCAGCGGTGCGGGCCGCGACAGGTGCGAGCTGACGAGCGCGCGAGGGTAGGGTGAGCAC
>NC_041382.1:465631312-465639115 GCF_002162155.2 Triticum dicoccoides | reverse complement strand
TTATGGAGGGGTTAGGTGGGCCGGCCCGGTTGGATGGCCAGCTGGGCTGAGGCCCAGCGTGGGGGGGGGTCTTTCTTCCTTTTTTTGTTGTTTTGTTTTTGTTTATACCTCTTCTTTTTATTTATTTTTCCTGTACTATTTTCTTTTATTTTTGTTAGTAAAATAGTTTTACAAAATATTAAACTGGCTCCATATTTAGAGTGGCAAAATGAGACACGGTCACAAAAAATTTGGTACCTAAATGGATTATTTTGCACTTCTATAAATTTAGAAGGCATTTAAATATTTGTTTTTAGCCATTTTTTAATTAATTTAGAGCCTTTAAACTTTATATCAAAGTTTGGTTTCTCCACCATAATTATTTATGCATCATCTGGTACCTCTAGAACATTTTAGTTTTATTGTTTAAAAACTTTTGTTGTTTGCCTATACTTTAAATTTGAATTTGAATCG
Organism: Triticum dicoccoides; assembly: GCF_002162155.2. Classification (NCBI taxonomy): domain Eukaryota; kingdom Viridiplantae; phylum Streptophyta; class Magnoliopsida; order Poales; family Poaceae; genus Triticum; species Triticum dicoccoides. The sequence continues at coordinate 465,638,662 of NC_041382.1, read as the reverse complement.
GTTTCGAACTAACACAAGATTAGCGATAGTAATCGAAGTGACACGGCATCATTAACAGAGAATTACTATAGCTTAATTATCCGGACGTCACAATTCTCCTCCACTACAAGAAATCTCGTCCCGAGATTTAAGAGGGGAGTAAGGGGGAAAGTTCTGGTTACGATATTCTAACGGATCTTCTCAAAGAAGTTAATCCCTTTCGTTGATGTCTTCAATTCTTTATTCAATGCATCATGATAAACTTGTCATCATTTCTTCGGGAGCTCCATCGTACTTATGAAAGGATAAGGGGCAACTCAGCTACGACAGAATGCTTTTGAGGGAAACAATCTGGGGTTAACCCATGAATGAGTATAAGATTATCTCTCAAGTTGAACATATGAAATACATCGAGAGTAAGGTACGAAGGTACAATAAGAGGTTCCAAGCGGATAGAGAGTTCCTCGAAGTCTGAACCAGAGTGAGAAAGGGGTTCAGAGTAGCGAGAGTAAGTATTGCGTCTGATACCAGAATAGAGCACTAGGAAGGTGGCCCATGAATTAAATACAAAGCCAAGCATGCAGAATAACCATTAGAAATAGGGTTGTACATGAGAGTCAGGTTTCGATCCTGTGGAACTGTGGGTTATGGGCCCACCATGTGGGTTAAAAGTAGGAAGGGTGCTGACATCTCGCACGGTCAGGGTGGCCAGGCATGTCAAAGGATAGCCTGTCAGTTATGTCGGCAACAACATCGGTACCAAGGGCGAGGAACGAAGAGAACCATTTTCCCGCTCATTGAAACGAGGCGGACCAATAGGCAAAGTTCTCGTCCATCGGTGGCTACCGGAATGTCATCAACAATAGTAACAGGGTCTTGCTGTCAGAATTGTACAACGAGGTGTTTACACAAGCAGGAGAATGTTACTGCTTAGATCATATAGATCACAAGAAGGTTAAACCAAACAATGGAAAGGAAAATATGATTACCACATTGACAGAACAATGGAAAGGAAAATGTGTTAAAACACATATTCCCGGGGTATATCCTTCCCACGGACAAGTAGGGCATGATATCGATGACAGGATTTATAGTAGAAATCTCTTTAGGTAAGGGGAGAGAAATTTCATGACATTACCCATATAGCGGTGTTTGGATAAGTTTGATAAAGAAAATTTATCATTGTGTTTCAGATGTTATTATTGATGATCAGAGTACCACAGACATGCTTCGAGATAGCACTGACATGTTCTTCAAGCAAAGGTCAAACTTTGGATACACAAAGGATCCATCAGGAACAACTCGTAGAATAAGTCTTGCAATAGGTCCTCCAACCAAGTGTGCTAGACATGACATCACCTTATTGGGTTATAGAAAGACCAATGCTATGACTCTTGGAAAATGTTCCAACCATCATATCTGACCGAGTTTCAGATCTGGTTGGTGTGAGGATACCTCAGACTCGGTATGAGAAGAAGAGGTGCAACACATTGACGGGATGGCGTTGCAAGATTCTCGGGAAATGAACTATGAAGGCAAGTCCCGAATCATGAGTTCACCATTTAACCAAGGAGAGGAAGAAGGGGTGGCTGATGAACTCAGCGACAATTCATTGAGATTTCCAAAATATGGATCTCCACAATTAGGTGAACAAGGGGATGACAACTGTCAGATAAAATGATACAATGAGGTATGCTCAAGGAAACATACCCGTTTAAACATTGGTTGAAAGGTGCACCCGAAATATGGGCTGGGTCGCACGAACAATGTTAGAATGGTGACTTAATGAACAAAAGAATTAGAATGAAACTATCGATCATTCACTACAAGCAATAGGGTTGCTAGAAGTTTTGAATTCACACCTCAAGGTTCAATTGCCGGTATTCCGATTAGAATCAACACGGGGACCAAGAATGAACAAAGATGGCAAGAAGTAATACTATAACAAGAATCCTTAAGAGGTGGTGTAATTCTAACAACATTCTTGAGATACAAGATGGTAACACTCCAAGCTAAAGAATAACAAATGTTGGATAGCAAGGAAGTCAAGGTATAACACAAAACACGGACAAGTTTGTGTTGAACAGAAGGCAATAAAGTGGTCGATGATAATACCATTCATCGAGGGAAAGGATGGTATTTCTCATCATGAATTCAATTGATATCCTGGAAGAGCTCAGAATGTTGATGATGATCATGACAAATTATGTCGAGAGGTTTCCTGGAGATGTAATTGATCGGCGATGACATCAAGTCAAAGGAATGATGAAGCGAAATGATCTTGGGACCATGAGTAGGACACAAACTCGAATTCAAGCTTGTCATTCAAGATGGAACGAAAAGACAAGGAAGATCGACGTAAGCTTAGCTCATCACCGAAAGTTGCGCTCTGGGAATAAGGACCAGGTAGCACAGTTAAAATTTAGCACATTAATGATATAGCCGATCAGGCTAGGAATGACTTGAAGGGTTAATAAATTCATAAGCAACGGAGATTACTTAGAGCTATTGAATCGGAGTGCGAAATTGATTCACTTATTAGTGTCCTTGAGTGTCTAACAACTCATAACCTGGGTAAAATTGGAATCGTGAGAAATAATACTTGAAGAACTCATAAGAAGTAATATGGTTCTGTGCTATTATCGAGATACCACGGGGTAATACTCGAAGGTAGATCATAATAGAGGTTGGACGGGTGCATTGATCTGCAGAGGACAAGTGGTCCAACTTGTCCGAGAAAAGGATCAAAGATGATCAATCATGGTCGGAACCACGGTCGCAAAGGACCAACATAGATACAAGATGAACTTATAACAAGGGGGCCATTATTAATACAAGAAGCTTTCATGATAGATTCCACATCGGGTCCATGGGCATGAACACAAGGTTCAAGGTCGACTCCCACTTCTCCAAAGCAGAACCTAACATTCACTTCTCGTTTTGATAATGGTATTAGTGTTGAAAGTTTTACCTGGTGAAATACCAGATGAGTATGGCCCGTGAAATCTTTCGGGCTCACATAGATTAGTCAAGGCATTGGTTCAACCCATCGAGGCATCTTAGGAACATATACCACAAAATTTTAGAAGTAATTAACACAAGCTCGAAAGTAGAGCATGGTTCACAAAGCAGAGGATACAGTTTACCAAAGGCATTACGTATCAGGGGAAGAACTTCCAAAGTGATTGAATATGAAGGACGTTGTCGGATAAAATCCAACAAGGTGCTGATGGTCCATAAAGGATCTGATGTGAGTATCGGCTCACAACCAGAGGAAGAATCAATGCAAAGAAATTGGATTATAGAAACAACTGAGTAACTTAGAGCTCAATTGCAAAGGAATTATGATTTTCAAAGCGAAGGATCAGAAGAAGACGCTCCGATCAAGGATGGATAAGTTCAATATACTTAGGGGCAAAATCAACAAAAATTTGATTGGTCGAGATCCAGCTCATGTTTAAGACCATGTATGAGCCGAAATGATGAACTCTAGGATCTGATGGAGGATTGTGAGCATTCACAACATATTGAATCAATGTACCCAAAATGATAGTGACAAAGGCTGCCAATAAGATTACTATACTTATGGGATTAACCATAATGCAAGCAAGCAAGAATTTCAAGAGCAGTAGGCTGCTCGGGATTTTCGGAAGATCGAATGATATTTTGAAGTCTTTGGCGAAACACATGAACAACGGGGAATGAGCGGATACTTGATAAGTGCGAGAATTATCCGTAGGGGTATTCAGGTGACAAAGAACAGCAAGGCAGTAAGCTCAAAGGATTCTCGGAGTACCTTGTAATAACAAGATTGACTGTGAATGATTGTATGAGTGGCCAGTGTAAGTAGTTATCCATAAGGATTTATCGGTGGTCGGAAATAGCAAGAGTGGTGGGCACAAAGTCTCGAGAGAATATCGAAGAGTATCTTCGGAATCATCTGGTGAAGTAGGCCATCATCTGGAATGAAGGGGCTCTCCGGGAGAAAGTATTTACGAGAACCTAGAGTTGGAGTTAGCAAAACCATTTAACCCGAGTAGAAGAGAGATTAGAGTCCCAGAGTATAGACGAGAAATAAAAGATCCTAATACCACCCAATGGCGACGTGGGCCCGTGGGCCACACAGCCATGTTAGTAAAAGTTTTGTAAAGTCTAGACTCGACTTCGGCCAAGGAGTGTGGAAGGGGGATTCCTACACGCAGTCGGCTCTGATACAAACTTGTGACGCCCCTGATTCAATCGTACACTAATCAAACACGCAAACGTGTACGATCAAGATCAGGGACTCACGGGAAGATATCACAACACAACTCTACAAATAAAATAAGTCATACAAGCATCATATTACAAGCCAGGGGCCTCGAAGGCTCGAATACAAGAGCTCGATCTTAGACGAGTCAGCGAAAGCAACAATATCTGAGTTCAGACATAAGTTAAACAACTTTGCCTCAAGAAGGCTAGCACAAAAGTAGGAATGATCGAAAAGGCGAGGCCTCCTGCCTGGGACCTCCTAACTACTCCTCGAAGTCAAACTCCACGTAGAATCATCCTCGGGATCCTATGGCTCCTGGACTCCATCATCTCGTTGCAACAACCGGGTATAGAAAGGGGGAAAAGGGGGAGCAAAGCAACCGTGAGTACTCATCCAAATTACTCGCAAGCAAGGAGCTACACTACATATGTATGCATTGGTATCAAATGGAAAAAGGGTATCATGTGTGGACTGAACTGCAGAATGCCGAAATAAGAGGGGGATAGCTAGTCCTTTCGAAGACTACGCTTCTGGCAACCTCCATCTTGCAGCAGAAGAATAGAGTAGATGGTAAGTTCAACAAGTAACATCGCATAGCATAATCCTAACCGATGATCCTCCCCTCGTTGCCCTGTGAGAGAGCGATCACCGGTTGTATCTGGCACTTGGAAGGGTGTGTTTTATTAAGTACCCGGTTCTAGTTGTCATAAGGTCAAGGTACAACTCCAAGTCATCCTGTTACCGCAGATCACGGCTATTTGAATAGATTAACTTCCCTGCAGGGGTGCACCAGACAACCCAACACACTCGATCCCATTTGGCCGGACACACTTTCCTGGGTCATGCCCGGCCTCGGAAGATCAACACGTCATAACCCTACCTAGGCACAACAGAGAGGTCAGCATGCCGGTCTAAATCCTATGGCGCAGGGGTCTGGGCCCATCGCCCATTGCACACCTGCACGTTGCGTACCCGGCCGGTGAGCAGACCTAGCAACCTCCATTACAAAGGAAGTTACGTTACGCGGTCCAACCCGGCACGTGCCGCTCGGTCGCTGATGTCACGAAGGCTTCGGCTGATACCACGACGTCGAGTGCCCATAACTGTCCCCGCGTAGATGGTTAGTGCGTATAGGCCAGTAGCCAGACTCAGATCAAATACCAAGATCTCGTTAAGCGTGTTAAGTATCCACGAACGCCGACCAGGGCCAAGCCCACCTCTCTCCTAGGTGGTCTCAACCTGCCCTGATGCTCCGCCTCAAAGTAATAGTCAGGGGCCGTCGGGAACTCAGGCCCACCACTACCTGGATGGAGCCACCTGCCCCTTCAGCCCCCATCTCCAAATAGTATCACCGGTAATGTAACAGTGTAAAGTATATAGTATATGCCCGTGATCACCTCCCGAGGTGATCACGGCCCAGTAGTATAGCATGGCAGACGGACAAGAGTGTAGGACCACCGATGATAATCTAGCATCCTATACTAAGCATTTAGGATTGCAGGTAAGGTATCAATAGTTCTAGCAACAATGACAGGCTATGCATCAGGATAGGATTAACGGAAAGCGGTAACATGCTACACTACTCTAATGCAAGCAGTATAGAGAAGAGTAGGCGATATCTGGTGATCAAAGGGGGGGCTTGCCTGGTTGCTCTGGCAAGAGAGAGGGGTCATCAACTCCGTAGTCGTACTGGGTGGCAGCGGCGTCGGGGTCTACCAGAAAAGTAACGGAGGGGGAACACAATAAATAACAGAGCAATCAAAACATAACATGACAACGCGATGCTAGAGGTGATTCTAACGCAGGGATAGGTGATACCGACGAAGGGGGGAAACATCCGGGGAAGTATCCCCGGTGTTTCGCGTTTTCGGACCGGTGAACCGGAAGGGAAAGTTGCATGTTCGCTATGCTAGGGATGCGTGGCAGACGAACGGGCTGCGTATCCGGGTTCGTCTTGTCGTTATGAGCAACTTTCATGTAGAAAGTATTTTCATCGGAGCTACAGATTATTTATATTAATTTTTAGAGATTTTAAATCATTTTCTAGAAATTAGCATAATTAAATTAATTTAGAAATTGCAATTATGATGTCAGCGTGACGTCAGCATGATGTCAGCATGACATCAGCATGATGTCAGCAGGACCAAAGGTTGACTGGGTCAAACTTGGCAGGTGGGACCCGTTCGTCATTGACTGCCTATCTAACTACCAGATTAGTTAGCTAATTAGATTATTCTAACACTGGTTAATTAAGTTAAATTAATTAAGTTAATTTAATTAATTCGTTAATTATTTAATTAATCTTTTTAATCCTTCTAAAAAATCGTTTTGGGGCTGGGCCCATTCGGTCAGTGGCCCAGGGCCATTGCGGGTGTGCGGGCGCCAGTGGCGCGGTTACGGGCGCACCCATGCGGGGTCGAACTCGACCGGGGAGGCGAGGCGAGGCGAGGCCACCAAGGCGCGGTGGGCGCGGCGCGACAGCGCCAGCGGTGAGCGGGAAGGGAGAGCCCGGGGTGGGCGCCGGAGTTGGCCGCCGGCGCATCGAAGGCCCGCGGGGCCAGAGGCAGAGGCGGGGCACAGGCAGCGGCATGCTGCAAGAGGACGAGCACGCGCGGGCGGGGCACCGCGGGGTTGACCGGGTGCAGCTATCCGCGGGCGCCGGCGGGCGGCGGAGGCAGCAGAGAAGGCTGCAGCGGTGCGGGCCGCGACAGGTGCGAGCTGACGAGCGCGCGAGGGTAGGGTGAGCACGGGCCAGAGGCACGGACGCGGGCGCGAGCGATAGGAGGCGAGGCCACAACGGGGGGGAGGCGGAGCACGTCGAGCTGCGGCGTGGGCACGACCAGAGCGCGGCCCCGAGGCGTGGGCGGGGCGCGTGCGCGGTGCGACGCGTTCGGCGATGCGGGAGTAGAAGCAGGGGAGAGGAGGCCGGGGGCGGGCACGGAGCAGGGGAAGAGCGGAGGAGAGGCTGAGCCTCACTTGCGGTGCAGGGGAACGGGGCGGCGAGGCTTGGTGATGCGCATCGGGGAGGAGGACGAGGAAGGCATGCGGTCCGGCGGGGAGGCCGGCGAGGTCCAGGCGGCAGCGCGTGCTCCGAGCGGCGAGGGCGCAGTCGGGGATGG